>NC_057812.1:495631200-495766863 GCF_018294505.1 Triticum aestivum | reverse complement strand
ATGAACAGTGAGCATTGCGGGTGGGGGGGGGGGTTGGATGAACAGTTCCCGGTGGGGGTGGATGAACAGGACCCTGTGGTGTTGCCTCTGGATGAACAGGACCCCGATCGATCGAGCCGGTTGGGGCTGGATGAACAGGACCCCGTGGAGGGCTGGATGAACAGGACCACCCCGTGGAGGGCAGGATGAACAGTAGACAGTGGAGGGTAGGATGAACAGTAGCCCGTGGGAGGGTGGTTGAACAGGAGCCCGTGGAGAGGGCTGGTTGAACAGTAGCCGGTGGAGTAGCGCGCGGTGAAGGCTGGATGAACAGGAGCCCGTGGATGAACAGTCGCAGGTGGAGGCTGGAGGAGGTCGACGGTGGATGAACAATAGCTCATGGAGGCTAGAGGGGGTCGACGGTGGAGATGAACAGTATCCCATGGAGTCCCGTTTTGCGGTATGCCACACCCCTCCCGATGAACAGGACCCCCGTTTCGACCGTAGCGCTCCAACACAAGTCCGTTTCGACCGTTTTGCGGTACGCCACACCCCTCCCGATCAACAGGACCCCCGTTTCGACCGTAGGAGGTCCGTTTCCTCCGTTTTGCGGTACGCCAGACCCCTCCCAATGAACAGGATCCCGTTTCGAACGTGGCCGATCGAACACAAGGCCGTTTCCTCCATTCTGCGGTACGCCATGCCTCGTTTCCATCGCCTGTTCCGTCCAAGCCCTCCAGATGAACACGACGCATTCCGTTGCCTCCCCATGAACACGACGCATTCCGTTGCCTCCCCATGAACACGATGCATTCCTTTGTCTCCCCATGAACACGACGACGACGTTGTTTCTTTGTTCCGACCCAGCCATGTACACGAGCCTTGGCCGTATGTATGCGCGAGTAGGCGTTCGAGACCCCGCCCGTATGTACACATACGTGTCCGTATTTTCTTTCTTGCACCCTGGCCGATGCACGTACGTGTACATGCTACGTGCGCGCCTCTACTACGACACGTGTGCGCCTCCATATTGAGCAGTATATATGTACGTACACATTCGCGACCAGAATGACAACGCTACATACGCTTCGACCAGGTGGGTCCCGAGTGTCAGGCACTTCCTTGCATGCGAAGATGTAGCTGGTGGGTCCCAGTAGTCAGGGGGGCGAAATACGGTGGCCCGTCCGGTGGGTCCCGCTGTCAGGTGGAGGAGTAATTATTTTACACGTAATAAGGAGGCACTTCCTTGCTCTGTCAGCCTCTCCACGTACAGTCCACGTCCTATGGAAGCCGTTCCTTGACCACGTTGACCACGACGCACCGAGAGCACCAGGGCGGTGGACGACGGCGAGGCCTAGGAAGGGGACGACGCGGAGCCGGGGAAGACGCGGCAGTGGATGCCCACGCGTAGAGGAGTACGAGGGTTCACTTGTTCGCTGTGGTGTGAGGCTGTCGTCGCCGCAGAATAACAGGGGGTGTGGGTGAGTAGAGGGATGGTCTGGCCAGCGGTGGGAGTAGTAGGGGGCCGTGAGGCCTCCGCCGCATCGCAGCCGGCCACGGGAGGCAGGAGCACGAGGCACGACCGGCGCTGGTTTGGGCGGCTGGAGCAAGAAGACCAGAGGTTGAATAAGCACTACGGCCGTTGGATGGACATCGTACGGTCACTGGAGCCAGAATCGTGCATATTGACTAAGTTGACAAAGCCCTTTGTCCCCGTAAACTTAGTAGGCCCACAAGTCAGCCTGCCACTATACCGGGTCCCAGCTAACAGGGGGAGTATTCATTTTTTTTGTGCGTAATAAGGAGGCACTTCCTTGCGTGCGAAGATATAGCTCATATGTCCGAGCTGTCAGCGGCGATAACATTTTTTTGCGAAATACAGAGGCCCTTTCGGTTGGTCCCTGATGTCAGGTGGATGACTCATTATTTTGCGCGTAATAAGGAGGCATTTCCTTGCGTGCGGACATGGACCCACCTGTCGGCCTCTCCACGTAAAGTCCACTTCAGATGCATGTCGGTCGTTGACCATGTTGACCAGGCCGCGCCGAGAGCACCAGGGCGGTGGACGACGGCGAGGCCTAGGAAGGGGACGACATGGGGGCAGGGAAGACTCGGCAGTTGTTTCCCACGCGGAGGGGAGTACGACTGTACGAGGGTTTACTGATTCGTCTGTCATCGCCGGAGAATAACAACAGGTGTGGGTGAGTAGAGGGATAGCTAGGCCAGCGATGGGAGTACGGTCGGGCGGTGAGGCCTGCGCGGCAGCACAGTCGGCCGCGAGGAGGAGGGAGCAGGCAGTCCCGCCGGCGCTTGTTTGAGCGGCTGGAGCAGAAAGAGCAGAGATTGAAGAAGCATGACGGCCGTTGGATGGACATCCAACAGTCAGTGCTTGTGCGTCAACCTTTTTTACAGCCCATTTGCTATTATTTCTAATAATTTACAGCCCATTTGCTAATTCTTAAGGTTTTTTTGAAGCCCATATTCTTTTTATTAGCATTACAGCCCATATTGTGGCAACGGTTAAAAAATTATACGAATTTTTGCATATTTCGGTGCGGTCCGAACTGTTTTTAATCCCGAAATTTCAACTCACATTCAAACTGATTTTAAAAATAAATGTATATTAATATAAAATCCAACAAATTCTCCACGCATAAAATTAATGTAATTTAAAATCTTGAAATTAAAAAAGTATTTGAAACTAATTGCCGGTTTGATGTGTTTTAAAAATGTACAACCCATTTCTCATTACTGATGGGCCATTTTCTCGGCCAGCCGAATGAAAGCTCTCCTCGTCTTGAATGATTTGCAGCCCAACAGGCCTGACAAAGCGACTTACTTGGCAAATCACAAAAAAAACTGGGTTGGGGCCGTGGACCCAGCTGTTAGCCTCTCCATGTACAATACTCTTCTGATGGAAGTCGTTCCTTGACCACGTTGACCATGCCGTGCGGAGAGCACCACGACGGTGGACGATGGCGAGGCCTAGGAAGGGGACGACGCGGCAGTGGAAGCCCGCGCGGAGAGGACTACGAGGGTTCACTAGTTCAGCTGCGGTGTGAGGCTGCCGTCGCCGCAGGGCCTGGCCAGCGATGGGAATAGTAGGGGGTGGCAAGGCCTCTACGGCAGCACAGCCGGCCACGGGAGGCAGGAGCATGCGGTACGACCGGCGCTGCTTTGGGCGGCTAGAGCAAGAAGACCAGAGGTTGAATAAGCACTACGGCCGTTGGATGGACATCGTACGGTAACTGGAGCTAGAATCATTCATATTGACTAAGTTGACAAAGCCCTTCGTCCCCGTCAACTTAGTAGGCCCACAAGTCAGCCTCCCAGCAAGGTGGGTCCCAGCTAGCCGGGGTAGTATTCACTTTTTTGTGCGTAATAAGGAGGCACTTCCGATGGGTCCGAGCTGACAGTGGGGGAACTTTTTTTCACGAAATACGGTGGCCCGTCCGGTGGGTCCCCGTTGTCAGGTGGAGGAATAATTATTTTCCGCATAATAAGGAGGCACTTCCTTGCGGCTGCCGTGGACCCAACTGTCAGCCTCTCCACATACAGTACTCTTCCGATGGAAGTCGGTCGTTGACCACATTGACCATGCCGCACTGAGAGCGCCACAGCGGTGGACGACGGCGAGCCCTAGGAAGGGGACGACGCGGAGCCATGCAAGGCGCGGCAGTGGATGCCCACGCGGAGAGGAGTACGAGCGTTCACTGGTTCGGCTGCGGTGTGAGGCTGCTGTCGCCGCAGAATAACAGGGGGTGTGGGTGAGTGGAGGGATGGCCTGGCCAGTGGTGGGACTAGTATGGGGGCGGTGAGGCCTCCGTGGTAGCACAGCCGGCCACGGGAGGCAGGAGCAGGCGGCACGACCGGCGCTGCTTTGGGCGGCTGGAGCAAGAAGACCAGAGGTTGAAGAAGCACTATGGCCGTTGGATGGACATCATACGGTCACTAGAGTATTGACTAAGTTGACAAAGCTCTCCATCCCTGTCAAGTTAGTAGGCCCACAAGTTAGCCCAACAATATGGTGGGTCCCAGCTAGCAGGGGGTATTCATTTTTTTCGGCGTAATAAGGAGGCACTTCCTTGCATGCGAAGATATAGCTGGTGGGTCCGACCTGTCAGCGGGGGGAACGTTTTTTTCGCGAAATACAGAGGCCCTTCCTGTGGGTCCTAGCTGTCAGGTGGAGGAATCATTATTTTGCGCGTAATAAGGAGGCATTTCCTTGCGTGCGGCATGGACCCAGCTGTCAGCCTCTCCACGTACAGTCCACTTCCGATGGATGTCGTTCATTTACCACGTTGACCAGACCGCGCCGAGAGCACCAGGGCGGTGGACGATGGCGAGGCCTAGGAAGGGAATGACACGGAGCCAGGGAATACTCGGCAGTTGTTTCCCACGCGGAGGAGTGCGAGGGTTTACTGGTTCGTCTGCCGTCGCCGGAGAATAACAGCATGTGTGGGTGAGTAGAGGGATGGCTAGGCCAGCGATGGGAGTATGGTGGGGCCGTGAGGCCTGCACGGCAGCATAGCCGGCCGCGGGAGGAGGGAGCAGGCAGTCCCGCCGGCGCTTGTTTGAGCAGCTTGAGCATGAAGAGCAGAAATTGAAGAAGCACGACAGCCGTTGGATGGACATCCAACAGTCACTCCTCTCGTGTGTTGACTAAGTTGACAGGGCGTTGCGTGTATGTCAACCTTTTTTTATGAAAGCATACGCGTCAACCTGTAGTAGGCGCAGAAGTCAGCCTCAAATCTATGGAAAACAGCATACAGCCCATCTGCCATTATTTCTAATAATGTACAGCCCATTTGCTAATTCTTAAGAATTTTTTTGGAGCCCATCTTCTCTTTGTTAGCATCACACCCCATATTGTGGCCACGGTTAAAAAGTATACGAAATTTTGCATATTTCGGTGCGGTCAACTGTTTTTAATCCAGAAATATCGATTCACATTCAAACTATTTTAAAAAATAATTTATATAAATATAAAATCCAAATAATTGTCCACGCATAAAAATCAATGGAATTTAAGATCTTGTAATGAAAAAAATTGAAACTAATTCCCGGTTTGATGTGTTTTAAAAATGTACAGCCAATTCTGGGAAAACCGAATGAAACTCTCCTCGTCTTGAAAGATTTGCAGCCCAGCAGGGCCGATAAAGCAAGTAGGCCTTTTTTGGGTATTTATTTTAAAAAATAGAACTGGGCTAGCCATTTTCAGCAAGAAAAAAACACAACTGGGCTCATGATGTGGTAAACATAAATAAAACCCTGGCTAGACGGGCCACAGCCCCCGCACAGCCCCGTTGTTACCCTGATCCGTCGCTAAAACTAGTATAAATAACAACTCCTTGTTCCTCAAAAAAAACTGCGCGACTTGCTGGGTCCCTGGTGTCAGCCGCTCCTAGTGTAATTCTCTCATTTATTGACTGCGTTGACAATGGCGTGAGCCCCAGATGTCCAACCATTAGGAGGAACCATATTTTTGGGCTTGTACTATAGAGGCACTTGCTTGCGTACTGCCATGACGCTGGTGGGTCTCTACTGTCATCCTCTCCACGTACAGTCATCTCCTTGTTCCTCTCGGTTGTTGACGATGTTGACAACGCAAGAGGGCGGCACACCGCGCACGGCGAGCGAACCAAGGCCGCAAGGCGGAGGACGATGGCAAGGCCTCGGACGGAACGAACAGGAGCCGTTGAAGATGCACCGGTCCAGTCGTAGGCGGAGGGGAGTACGAGGGTTGACTGGTTCGGGCGCGGGTGCGTGTTGGGGCTGACGTCGCTAGAGAATAACAGGACATGTGGGGGAATAGAGGGAGGGACTGGCCAACGTTGGAGGGTACGTACGGTAGGGCGGCGGAGGTGCAGCCAGCCGTGGGAGGCGGGAGCAGGCGGAGCCGACGGGGTGGTTTGGTTTGGGCGATTGGAGGAAGAAGAAGACAAGAGATAGAAGATACACGACTGATGTTGGATGTCAATCCAACGGCTGGTAGGCAGAATTGTTTGTTGACTGGCTAGTAAGTCGACACCACCTTGGATAGGCTATTTCCTCGCGGGTCCCAAATGTCAGAATCCAAATCTGTCACGGTCATGCAACCTTTCCTGTGAAAATTTACAGCCCATTTGATGTGCTAGTTCGAAATAAGTTTGTGGGTCCTGGTGGGGGCTCATCACTTGGCTTCTGTAATGCACAGTGAGCTCAAGTAGCCGACGAGAGTGATGTTATTTCCCTTGGTTTGGATTTGTTACATTATTTCACTCTAAATTAAACGAATGGCAAGCCATTTGCCTTGTTTCAAAGAAAATATGACAGTCACAGCCGAGTTGAAAAGGGCAGGAACATCTAACTCCAGCTTACAAACTGTACAAAAGCACGAGGGTTAATTGTTCATCTGGTTTACAAAAAAACCAGATTGAAAAGGGCAACAACATCTAATTCCAGCACTGTTTTCGGCAGTCACAGTCAAATGGATAGGTCAGGTCCATAGAATGAACATCCTGGGTCGTAAAATTTACTGGATTATGACCACAATATGTTGTAAATAGAAGCCCGACACGTTCAGAAGCTCTTTTGCCCACCTGAAACTCCTTTTTTTGCTCTTCGACATACCCATCCGTCAAAACCATGCTGCTGATAAACTTAAGCCTAATGGACAATAGTAACCTCGCATTCAATAGGAAGAATGTGACAAATCTTGTGTTTGCACGGTTGGCTACATATCGTTCTAGCGTTATTGTCTTCAATCGAATCTCATGAGAAGTGAGAAAATCCCGATGCTTATGAATCCACCAATTGGTTATAACTTTCTTACACCGTCATGTTGCCTAAATACACATGAAGATTGAAAATAGTTAAGGTCTAAAAGAAGAGTGACGAAAGAGCAACAGCTGAACGGTTAATTCTAGTACACTATATGCGGGCTTCCAATGTGCGTGAAATTATCACCTTTATATACAACTTCTCTAAACATGGAAAGCATTGCAGCAAGCCAATAATCTTGTTCAGATCAAAACTATTCATTTGGATATATAAGATCTTGACAGAATCCAGCACCATTGATAGGCCATCCATGGAGAAACTCTTCATTGAGCATAGAACATAATATTAGTACAAAATGTGTACTGCAAGATGATATATAAATTATGCGCAGAAATTTAAAATGCAGCTTATGGTTACAACTGTAGATGATAATATAAAGTACCTGAAGAACTGTGGAGCCAAACACCATATTGAAATGAGCACAGAGATCATGTATTACACCCAAGGTCTCCAGTTTAGGTGCAGAGAGGACGGTTATTTGCAACAGTGAATAACTCGAATCAAGGATCAACCTTTGAAGTGAAGGGGCATCTTGGATGATGAGCTGCCTTCCGTCAAAAGAAATTTGAATTCTTACAAGGTTAGGCGACTTTATTTGGAGACAACCGATTCTAACTGTGAAAACAAGCACCAAGCACTCCAGCGCAGGGCAACTTGAGTGGATGATTCTGTGCAATGAGGCCTCCGATATATAAACCCGCACAAGTGAAAGTTTCGTGAGAAATGGGAGTCGAAGGTTTAGTACCAGATTGTCTGATAGGTAGCACTGTGCAAAGGTGGTGGTGTGGAGAGAGGATGAAAACCCCGAGATGGACATCGGTGCTGAGGGCACAAGTTCATGGCGTTCGGTATGTGGTATGTGATTTCCAGGGGAATAGTAGAACTCAAGCAGTTGTAGTTCTGTGAATTCAGGGGATTCCAGCCAGGCGTCCACCGTGCAGGGCATGGTATGCTTGCTCAGGTAGCATGACGGGATGCAGAGGCTTTGAACGAAGCCCTGGTGGGAGGAGATGATGGCTCTTGGGATTTCAAAATCATTGAAGAGAGATAGCTGACGACAGTCGAGATTAAGGGGAACGGCGCACCATAGAGGGCGCCATCGAATTGAGAGGACTTGGGTGCGGCAGCAATCCTTGGTGGGGAGAAGCGAGATGATCTCCCCAAGGATGGCGTCCGGGAGATTGCTGATGCGGTCCACCCGAGATTCTATGGGTTCCTGGGATCCGGTGGGGGCGGGGTCGCCGCTTCTCCCCGCACTGCCGGGTGCGGGATCTACAACAGGCGTCGCTGCTGGCGGGAGCCTCATCTTCTTGGCGCTGGGGTCAGCCGACTCCATTTTCCTCGAAGGCGTCACGTCGCGCTCACGGATTTGAGCAGAGTAATGAATGACGAGCCTAGATGTAGTGCGAGCGAAGAAGAAGGGGAGCTGGGGGTTTTCTGTAGGAGTGGGGAAGAAGGGGAGCTGGGGTTTTCTGTAGGAGTGAGGTGAGGAATTTGGGGGTACGAGTGGAGCGAGCTGACGTGAGGTGGGTGGGAGCGAGGAGGAAGAAGAGCACCCAGGTTTTTGAATTGATTTTACTATTTACTAGTGTGGATGGGCTGCTTTGTCTTGGGACCCGAGAAACAATTACTACTAGTACAGTGGAGACACTCTACAACTACCTAGAAAAACAATTACTACTAGTACAATGGAGACACTCTACCGCTTCTGGCTCCTCCTAGGTCATTGAAACGTCTCCCTCTACTGAATGTCGTTATATTTTTGTTCACCGACATGCGGGCCATGCAGCGCGCGGGCCCAAATGCCATCCACCAAATTAGAAGGCAGTATGCAAGCGGAGAGTCACCCCGGTCATAGCGCGGCAGCAACGAGCCGTCGTATCACAAAACCCCACCTCCCCGCTGTAACACCCTCGATGCGACTATAGCTCCACGTGTCGAGGCACGACTTAGAGACATAATCGCATTGAAGGCATATGTCTCAAGTTAGGCAATCTTCACAAACATCCCATGTAATATAATAATAAAAGGGGAGATAACATAGTTGGCTTACACTCGCCACGTCAATCAAGTACATAAATAACATTACATCATCCAAACACTCATGGGCCGACTACGGCGCCAAAATAAAAGAGAACCCAACATGCGACACGGTCCCAATCACCCCCACACTAGGCACCACTACTGATCATCGGGAAAGGAAACATAGTAATGTTGAGAGTCTTCGTCGAACTCCCACTTGAGCTCATACGCGTCTGCTGGAGCGGAAACATCAAGCCCTGCATCTGGTGTAATAGTAATCTGTGAGCCACAGGGACTCAGCAATCTTGCACCCTCGCGATCAAGACTATTTAAGCTTATAGGTAAGACAAGGTAAAAATATGTGGAGCTGCAGCAAGCGACTAGCAAATATGGTGGCTAACTTATTCGCAAAAGAGAGCGAGAAGAGGAGGCAAAGCGCGAGCGAGAAACTAGAGAGCAACCTGCGCAAACATAACTCCAACACCGTGTCCGCTTCCCGGACTCCGCCGAGAAGAGGCCATCACGGTAACACACTCAGTTGATTCATTTTAATTAGTTAAGGTTCAAGTTATCTACAACCAGACATTAACAAATTCCCATCTGCCCATAACCGCGGGCACGACTTTCGAAAGTTCAAATCCCTGCAGGGGAGTCCCAACTTAGCCCATGACAAGCTCTCACGGTCAACAAAGGAATAGACCTCCTCCCAAGACGTTCTGATGAGACTCGGTATCTCGGTTCTTCAAGACACTTTGACAGGTTAAAACAAGACCAGCAACACCGCCCGAATGTGCCGACAAATCCCGATAGGAGCTGCACATATCTCGTTCTCAGGGCACACTCAGATAGGTCAAGCTATGAGTAAAACCAACCCTCAAGTTTCCCCAAGGTGGCCCCGCAGGCTACCCGGTTCGGACCAACACTCAGAGGGAGCACTGGCCCGGGGGGGTTTCAAATAAGATGACCCTTGGGCTCCGGAAACCCAAGGGGAAAAAAGGCTAGGTGGCGAATGGTAAAACCAAGGTTGGGCATTGCTGGAAAAGCTTTAATCAAGGCGAACTATCAAGGGGTTCCCATTATAACCCAACCGCGTAAGGAACGCAAAATCCGGGAACATAACACCGATATGACGGAAACTAGGGCGGCAAGAGAGGAACAAAACACTAGGCGAGAGGCCAAGACTTCCACCCTCTACCAAGTATATAGGTGCATTAAGACAACAAGATAATATAATGATATCCCAACAAGAAAATAAATATTCCAATAAGGAACGGCCTCCGATCTTCACCTGCAACTAGTAACGTTATAAGAGGGGCTGAGCAAAGCGGTGACATAGCCAATCAATGGTTTGCTAGGACAAGGTGGGTTAGGGGTTTGACATGGCAATTTGGGAGGCTTGCAAGAAAGTGGTAGGCATCGTAGCATTGGCATAGCAAAAGAGCGAGCAAACTAGCATAGCAAAGATAGTAGTGATTTCGAGGGTATGATCATCTTGCCTGCATAGTTGTCAGAGTTGACTGGATCCTCGAAAGCAAACTCAACGGGCTCCTCGTTAGCGAACTCATCTCCCGGCTCTAACCAAACAAAACAAACAAGCAAACAAGGATACAATCAACCACGTGCAAGGATCAAGCAATATGATGCAATGATGATATGCTATGCGGGATGCAAAATGCAAGATATGACAGAAAAAGCATGAACCTGGCCTCAACTTGGAAATCCAAGTGTGCCACTGGAAAGATGAGATGAAATCGCTTGAAAACGATATAAAGAACGCCGGAATCGGAGTTACGGTTTGGAAATGGCAAGCGATACAAAAATGACACTGGTCTGCGATTTACAGCAAGTAGCCATCTAAATGCAATGAGATGAACATGCTACAGCACCCAAACATGACAACAAAATACATGGCAGGGATGCATACAAGATGCTTAACAAAAGTCTAGCACTGAGCTACAGCCAATTCATCCATTAACAGGTTCAAACAAGCATGGCAAAAATGCATATGGAAAACAGATCTCAGACTTAGTGAAATTAACACTTGTCTGAGATTTCAGATCAGGTAGCTCTCTTCGGAGCAACAAAACTACATGCTACAGGACCTGAACATGGCAAAGTAAAGCATGGCATGGAGCTACTCAAAGAGCTTAACAAAAGTCCCTTAGTGACCTTGAGCCAAAAGGGATCAGAAAATACAATTGCAAGCATGTGAACATAGCAAAAACATAATCAGTTTTCATACTTAGTGAAAACTGGAACATGCTGAAACATAACTCAAGCAGGCATGTTTACGAGCTCGATGCACTCACTACGGTGCAAGTCATGGCAAGAAAAGCATACACCCATCAAGAAGGCACAAGATGCAAGATAGACATGGCAAGAACAATGGCATAGCATGCACGGATCAACTACAACATCACTGGCAAAATTGCAAACAAGTTGACAATATGCCCAGATTCACAAAGTAGCAAAAGTAGAGCTCGATTGACTCAATCTAGGATGCTCCATAATTGCAAACAAAGACATGGATGGATATAGCACTACAATATTAACAAAACATCCTTACTGATCATCCTCAAAAGAGGCACGGATCACTAGGAAACAACATGAACATATGGCAACATGAGATAAACAGCTCAAAGACTTAGTGGAATTACTAAGTCCCTGAAAACAGAATTAGCAAGTGCACCACTTTGCAAGCTTGCACTAGTCACCACACACATCACAAAAATACATGGGTTGCACCTCTGTAAACATGACAAAACCCTTAACAAAACATATGTAGAGCATCATGGCATAGCATGCACACAAAAATCATGGCAAAAATGACAAAAACCTAAATGGAGTAGCAGATCTGACAATTAACTCAAGTAGCCTCCTTCTAACAGCAATTCGGGCATCAAGATGAGCTCAAATGAAAATGATGCAATGGAATGAAATGATGTACTCTCTGAGATGAACATTTTGATATGCTATATGCATGAATCGGAGCTACGGATGCAAAGTTACGGAGCCGTGAACAAAAGCACTTGAACTGAAAATTTCAGGACTTAGACGAAAAAAACAACCTCCGGATTAGGGTTTACTGTTCATCGCGAGCCGGATCCAGATTGGGCGGCGCGCCGTTTGAGGTTGACCGGGGTAGCTCGCCGGAGAAGAGGGAGGGGCCGGGCCGGAGCTTGGGGGCGACGCCGGCGAGCTCCTGCGGCGGCGCGCGAGGCGGCGGCTCGGGGCGGCGAGGAAGAGGCGGCGGGGTCGGCGGTCCGGTGGGGCGGCGTGGTCGCCGGCGATGGTGCGATGGCCGGCGCTAGCTCCGGGCGGCGGCTGTTGAGAGAGGCGGCGGTACGGTCGAAGGAGAAGGCCGGCGGGCGCGCGGGGCGGCTCGGCCCGGGAGGCGGCGCGGGAGGGCCTGGCCTGGGCCTTGCGGGCTGGCGGCGGGCGCCTATTGGCCCGGGGCGGCGGCGGAGCATCCGGACATGTCCGTCGGCAGGATTTTTGTCCGGCGTGGCGCGAGGACGATTTTTAGGGTTTCGGGGAGTAAGGAGATCCGAAAATCGGGGGGGGGTGTTTAAATAGGCATAGAGGGAGCTAGGAGAGTCCAAATGAGGTGCGGTTTTCGGCCACGCGATCATGATCGAACGCTCTAGATGATGGAGCAGAGTTAGGTGGGTTTTGGGCCAAAATGGAGGGGTGTTGGGCTGCAACACACACGAGGCCTTTTCGGTCCCTCGGTTAACCGTTGGAGTATCAAATGAAGTCCAAATGATACGAAACTTGACAGGCGGTCTACCGGTAGTAAACCAAGGCCGCTTGGCAAGTCTCGGTCCAATCCGGAAATGTTTAATCCCCACACACGAAAGAAAGCTAGAAATGACCACCGGAGGAGAACGAAGCGCCGGAATGCAAAACGGACAACGGGGAAAATGCTCAAATGCATGAGGCGAACACGTATGCAAATGCAATGCACATGATGACATGATATGAGATGCATGACAACGATAACAACACACGGAGACAAAACCCGAACCCGAGAAAATAAATATAACTTAACGCCGGAAACGGCAAGAGTTGGAGTACAAATTGGGAAAGTTACATCCGGGGTGTTACACCCGCAGTCTAAGTTTGACGGATGAAGCAACCATCATTTCACTCTTCGCCAAATCCGCTTCTCCCTCACCGTCTTCAAGAAAGGCAACACTTGCATGTGCCACTGTTCTTCTCTCCGAACGAAGGGAAGGTAAGCGGATCCGTGATGTTGGTATATTTTCGTTCAGAGGAAAAAAAGAACTTTTGCAAAGTAGTAACCGATCCTCACTCTCTTTTTTGTTTCATTGTCATTGCGATTGTGTTTTCCTTTCAATGGACTCCTAGTATTCATCAATTTCATGATGGACCAAGGAGAACCAGGCAAAGATCTGCCGATATTGGAGCAGACGCAGGAGGCTGATCCCCACGAGACAGAGAGCTCCAAGAAGATGGAGGCAACCACCGAGGAGACCCCAGATACTGAGATGGTCAACGCCCCGTTTGAGGTTACAGCCCCCGTGGCACTGCAGGAGCAGTTTTCCCCCTTCGAGGATGTCCCCCCCCCCCCGCTGAGCTACCCAAGGTGATTTCCTTCTTTGCCGATCTCGATTGTGGTTTTTCATCTAAGTATGTGGTGATTTTTTTAGAAAAGGAACTATGTGGTGATTAATAATGCAAAGTTTTATTAGCTTCGATGCCATGGTATACGTAGTGGTTTAAATAACTTGTGTTTCTTATACCGAAGAGTAATTCACAATTTGTTTCTGTTTCAATTAGAGCCCTGATGCAGACAAGGATTCTGTGGTTGTACATGTCACTCGCTATGAGGCGGACGACCTGAATATACGCACTGGGAAAACAGAGTTCTTAGGCTGTTGGATCCTAGAAGCCATTTGCGGTTATACCAATGAAGAGTTGTATTCCAGCCTCACTGTTGTCAGGCGTGTTATCCAGGGTGTACTGAAGCACAAGAAGTTCAAAGCTACTCCTTCGTTTGTGAGGAATACTGTTCTTGTCAAGCTTACGCAGGAAGATGATGTGGCATGCCTCCACAAACAAGTTTATCAGTGGCAAGGCCACAAGGTTGTCTTCATGAAGGTTCACAGGATTGAGCTGCTGCGGGACGTCCTCGATGATGTTCATGGCAAGGTCCGTTTGTGTCTAGCCCAAATTAGATCGAGGCATGAAATAGTTGCCCCAGCTAGTGTTTAATAGTAGTTTGGATTGTGTCTAATTATCCAAACCTTGCCTGTTATCGACCCCTCTGGGGCTAGTACTCTGTTTGAATCCGTCTATGGGAACTGCTGCTACTTTTGTGTGCCCGTGAATCATGTGAGAACCATCGTAATTGTTGCCGAAACAGATGTGTCCTCACTAGTTTTTTCATGAATATGGCATGGTAAGACATAAGTTGTCACGGTTTATCATACGAGCAGTGTGTGTTTTGATGAAATAGAGCACTCATTCGAGAATCGTGTGCCGACGTATACATAAGTACTTGTAAACACTGTTGGTGCTACCCCACTTGTAAGCAGTTGTGCAAAACACGACACATTGGCTCAGCTCGCTTCAACACTAGGCTATCGACCAACTAACAATCAACAATCTGTTGTCTGACATATAAGCAACTATGTATCTTGTTACAGTGGTTCATGTAGTTAATTGAGGCCACAATGTAATAAATTCCAAACGTTCACACGCTAGTCCAACGCTCATGTGGAACACTCACATTAAACTCGTCTTCATAAAAAACTTGAAAAGCATAAGCTAAGCAATTTTATACATCTCAATGATTCATAGAACATAACAAACATATACTAGTTCACAGCAAAAGACAAAGTTGTGAGAAGGTTTACAAATCAGGAAAAAACAAGCAAGGCTTCTCTTTGAGCAAAGGGCCTCCCGGCAGGCTTAAATTTCCTGGAGTTCACTCTGGTTTTTTATTGTTGCCACCATTCAGGGTTAGGTTCTCTCATTCCAGAATAACCAAATATAATTGTGGTATCAGCTGGAATACTGAACTGAACCATGCAGTGTACTGACCAGCTGAAATGCTTGTGCATTCCACTAAATTTAAGCACCGCTATTTGTAGAAATAAGCAGACCACAATGCCTCTTGTCCGCGCACCTGTCCAAAAAACCGCCGTGCAGCTAGTCCTTGGTCCATGGATGAACTGGTAGAAAGTGCATTCCAGACTAGGATGCAGTTGTTTTCGCTCGTCCCTGCACTGCAATCAGGAAGTAAAATGTACGAATCAGCTTCTTTGAGATTGCGTTGGTCATTCTACCTTAGTTACTACCAATGTAGGGATACCTTGAAGATGGGAGGTTAGACGACGGTAGCGAGGGATAGCCATCTCATTTTGCGCAGTTGTACTAAAACTGAGGTGTGTGCTTTTGATTGCACGGATAGAAACGATACAGAGACAGACATCCCGAAACGATATGGAGACAGACATCCCCGTTTGCGCAAATAAGATATACGGTTATTTAAACAGTGACAGATATTACTACTTTCCCCCATTTCCTCTTAGAACCAAGTCCTAGATTCATGCTACAACTTTCCCACTTTCTTCCCTATTTGAACCAACACTTTGAGTCGACTGTATGAAATAGCTTTACTTCTAATCTACTACTACTATAATGCGGCAGTTTTGAAATTGGATTTACCACTCCATCTTCGGTTCTCCTGCCCAAACAAGCATTGGCTCAAAATCCACCGTTCATTTCCCCTCTCATGCATATCACTGCCGTCCATCAAACAAAGGATGACATGATCTGACGGCTAAGAGCTGCCGGATTTGCTCCCGCTCCTTGTGCACATGGTCGACTCTGCTCTCCAAGTAAACAAATAAAGAAGTCCCCGTTGAATCTGGATTGCACCTACTGAAGTTGAGAAATGTCTAGAAACTGCTGCCACCTCCTCACATGCAAGTACGACAAGTTGGCAAATAGCTAGCACATTTTGGTTCCCTGTTGTCACCTGGGAAATAAACACTCTACTACTAACTTATTTTTTTAGATTACTGTAAAAATGGATTTTTTAGATGTCGCTATACTGCAAAGTTTACACTGTTCACATAACAAAACATTGCATGGCTGATGCTAGCTAAAGTTTTATTCTGCTTCATTGAGAAATGTAATATTTTTATTATTTGCAAAAAAAGTGTAATATTTTATTTCAGTCATACATAAGCTATACCTCAAGCTAATACAGGACATGAGTGTCTGTCAGACCTAAATGACTTATTTAGTTGCACAAAATAGTCCATAAACATGCATGTAAACCGTCAAACAACTCTGGAACTATACATCAGTGGAACCCAGGAAACAACATATAATAAAACTACAACTTTTATCTTGTAATCAAATTCTTACTTGGAACTCAGTTTGATTTGTGCAAGTGATTTGCTTCTTATTTCAGAATAGTCCTTAGATCATGCAAACAAACACACTATGATATCTACTCAAGATACGAGTACCCATTTCTCTCTCTAAAAAGAAGGTATATGAGTATCTATCATACAGAACATACGTGCAAAGCACGTGCCTTAGTAGAAGTCTAGGTGGCTTTGGAACAGCGGACGTAATTAGAAAAGGATCCACATGAAGGGAGCTGGGGCAGTAGAGCAAGGCAGGTTTCGAAGGAATATATACCTGAGGGTCATTGGCATGTCGCAAAGACGGCGTCGGGAGGCCGCATCTTGGCCACAATACCGCAGGCAGGAAGAAGGGGTTGGAGGCCCTCCCGAGCCGGCGCTCTCCCGAAGAGAACGGCACGGCCACCGACCGGGACGCGCGGGCAGCCGTTGGTCTCCTCCCTCGCCGCCGACGATAGCGTGAACGATGCACCTACACCCCTGCCCCGGTCGAGGTTGTCCGGCCCGATTTGTGACCAGCCGTGAGCTGAGAGAGAGTGTGGCCACCTATGTGTTGCTTAGATCTGGAGAGCATGAGAGAGTGAATGAGAGGAACCCTAGTAAAGCAAGCGATAAGGCTCCTGCTTTTATATATAGTGGAGTGATTCTGTTGTACCAGCTTCAAAAAAATGTGCTCCTACGTGTACCCGCGAGTGGGTGTGAGAGAACTAGTGCGTGCGTGCACCGCTTCTCTTCGTGAGAGTACAATATACTATGCCCAATGAACGTTCGCCGCAAGAGTAATAGTACAAGTGTGTGACGTGTGAGCTAAAATAAAATGTGCGCGCCGTCTTTTGTTTTTTAGAAGTTCTGAGGGTAGGGTGTGAAGAGCACATATGTGCGTGACGTCTACCTGCAGATAGACGGTGGGTGCAACGTGCGAGTCTGCGAGAGGACTCGGGAGAGTCATGACTCGTGAGGGTGCGTGTGCGTGAGAGAGAGGGGGGCACGTATCAATGCAATGCATGTGTCCATAAATCATTATCCGACAAACGTTCGCCACAAGCCTTTTCCTGACGAATGCCGTAAGGACCGTTAGATCGGCATCTGACAGTGTCAGTTTTGCCATGTCATTTAACAGAACAGCCACTCCTCCTACACACAAATCTTCCACGTGAGTGTTAGCAACTGTCGTATGCTCCCTCCGTTCCGAAATGCAGTGCATATAGCTTTATTGAAAATCCGAAGCTCGCAAACTTTTACCGAGTTTTCGTGTACCAAATTGCACATGTAGAATACCATGTATATATCATTTCATTCATCTTCGAGAGGTAACTATAAAGTTGGGTGAGGAGTCTACAAAGAAAGACCATCGTATCACCCGCAGCAATTTCAAGCATCCTTTAGTGTCGAGGAATATCATAGGAAATCTATATGATATGATTTTTATAGGATTTTTTCCTTTAGAGCCAATTGGTTCATAGGAATAGATTCATATACTCCACATTTCAAAGGAAATAAACATGATATCATTTCTATAGCTTTAGAGCCACTTGGTTCATATGAATGGATTCCTATACTCCCTTAATTTCAAAGGAAAATAAACATTAGCGTATATTCAATAGAAAAGTTCCTATGATATGAACCAAATTACATCTCTTTTCTAATCCCTCCTCATAGGAATTGAGAAACATGTCATCTCTATATTCAATAGAAAAGTTCCTATGATGTGAACCAAATGACATCTCTTTTCCAATCCCTACTCATAGGAATTGAGATGCTCCATGTCGGTGTCAAAACCGGCGGATCTCGGGTAGGGGGTCCCGAACTGTGCGTCTAGGCCGGATGGTAACAGGAGGCAAGGGACACGAAGTTTTACCCAGGTTCGGGCCCTCTTGATGGAGGTAAAACCCTACGTCCTGCTTGATTAATATTGATGATATGGGTAGTACAAGAGTAGATCTACCACGAGATCGAAGAGGCTAAACCCTAGAAGCTAGCCTATGGTATGATTGTTGATGTGTACGTGTCCTATGGACTAAAACCCTCCGGTTTATATAGGCACCGGATGGGGTTAGGGTTACATAGAGTCAGTTACAATGGTAGGAGATCTACATATCCGTATCGCCAAGCTTGCCTTCCACGCCAAGGAAAGTCCCTTCCGGACACGGGGCGGAGTCTTCAATCTTGTATCTTCACAGTCCAACAGTCCGGCTAAAGGATATAGTTCGGCTATCGGGACACCCCCTAATCCAGGACTCCCTCAGTAGCCCCTGAACCAGGCTTCAATGACGATGAGTCCGGCGCGCGGATTGTCTTTGGCATTGCAAGGCGGGTTCTCCTCCAAATTCCGTGTACCTATTTGAATAAAGTCCGGTTTCTTGTAGATGTTGCGCTCCTTGGCTTCTACGCCCAATAATGGCCGCTCCCCACGTGTCAAACGAATATGAAAAGTCTGAGTGTTTTTACATTCACACCCCTAGCCGCGTAAATGAGCTGCCCTATTTAAGGGACGAGGATTTAGATCCAATCCACACCTTCTCCCCTCCGCGAGTGTTCATCAGAGCGCATCCGACAAAGGTCCATTCCACCATGGCCAGCCGTCGCAACTCCTCCCCTTGCCCTTCCAGCCCTAAGCCTAGATATTGGGAGAGATGTTCCATCCCGCATAGCGAGCTAGTGACACTCCAGACCAAGGGATTTCTCCCCCCGGCCTATATGGTCCCGGTTCGAGCCGGTCTTGCCATCTACAACGGCGGAGAGCAAGCAGAAAATGCCCCTAATCCCTCTAAAGGAGAGCGGGTGTGCCTCGTCCCTTACTTAATAAGGGGGCTCGGATTCCCAATCCATCCATTTCTCCGGGGGTTGCTGGAGTTCTACGGCCTCCAGCTACATAATCTCACGCCTGCCTCAGTACTGCATATCGCGGGCTTTGTGGCCCTCTGCGAGCTGTTCTTGGGTGTCGAAGCTCATTTCGGACTGTGGAAGGAGCTATTTTGCCTCATGCCCCGTTCCAAGGATGGGTCAATGTATCAAGTGGGCGGAGCCGAAGTGTGGCGCATCGCCGGGACCGGATATCTGTCCGGAACCCCAAAGAAGGCGTCCGAAGACTGGCCCTCGGAGTGGTTTTATATAGAAGATGTCCCGCTGCCGGATCCTGTCCGGATCGGCCTCCCTGAATTCAACAGTGCTCCCTTAAAGAAGCGCCTAAGCTGGTGCCCACGGAGCCCTCACAGGGAAGGTGACAGGGACATCATTTACCTGATGGGCCGAATAAGATTGTTAGCCCATTCCGGACAAACCATGATCGGGGTTATGGACGAATGCATTATGCGGGGGGTGAAGCCGCTTCAGTATAGAAGCCACCCCATGTGGGACTTCAACGGGGAGGACAACGCTACCCGCTACGGCCGTAAGGGGCCAGATTCAGCTGCCGCTCTACTAAAGATCTTGTCCACTTTGTATAAGGGAGAAGAGGAGGAATTTCTCCGTGTCAACCCTCAGGGTGGATTCTCCATGCACAATCCCCCAAGCTGGGTAAGCGGTCGTATTTACTTGTCCATCCATTTTGTATTCCCATTGTTAAATATTCAGTCTGACGACTTCAACACAGGAACTGCGCCGGACTGTTAAGGAAATAAGCAGCCCTCCTCCACAACCCGAGGACCCAGGACGGTCCCTCGACCCGGCCTCCCAAGAGGATCTGGACATATCTGTGGAGCTGATTGATGGAGTATTCCATCAATTGAGCAAGGACAACGCCTTGGTGGCCATTATGGCTGATTACCCAGGGCTAATCCTGACCCCCCAGGTACCTGAGATCGAAGTCCCAGTACCCCGAATAGGTGTCCGCCCACTCGTGTTCAGATTCCTGATTGCAACCGAACTTTGAAGGGAAGGTATTTAAGGCGGAAGGCCGAACCTGCGGCGACAAGCCAACGAGGGGCCATAGGGCCCCGCGGGCAGAAAAGAAGTGCAGTCCGGACCGAGGCGTCAGCGCAAAGGTATGGGGCGCCCCCTTATCCCAGGTGTTATACCTTCGAGGCATATTGACACTCGCGCTCTTTTCAGGACAAAGAGACCTCGCCGGACTACATCCGGAGAGGCTGCCAATCGCGCCTCCACCAGCCAGGCTCCAAAGCCTGGTCAGGAGGTGGAGGCAAATGCCAGACGCGCGCCAGACGCTCCTCTGACGGAAGATGTGGACGGGTTGTCTGCCACCAACTCTGAGGTGGAGAGTGCCATGAACCACAAGCGTCGCTGAACAATTCTTCACGACGCTTGTTTCTCCCAAGGGGCGTTAGATGCCTTCAACTCGGGAGATGCGTATCTCCGTGCCGCTCAAAATGGTCTAGCCAAAGCCACAGAGCAGTATGTAAAAGACATACGGGTAAGAAAATTCTGGTAATTATATGTATATACCAGTAGCCCCCGAGACTTGAAACAGTTAGAATAACTGATTTAAGGATCATCTGTGATGCAGGTTCTTACGGAGAAGAATTCCCTACTATCCAAGGAGCTGGAAGAGTGCAAAGCCCAACTTGAGGCCGCACTAGCCGCGGCAGGGGAGCCCAAGGAGACCCCCTCTGGTAATATACACTTCGAAACATAAGTATTTTGTGAAGCATGGCTTTGGTGTGAATCTAACAAATAAAATTGCAGATGGCGCCGGGTTGAATCCGGAAAGGCGACACCTCCTAAGCCAGCTAAAGGCTGGTGAGAAGGTGCTGACAAAGGTGAGGCTGGAGAAGAACGATCTCCAAGATGCCAACACCAAGCTAGGTGTCGAGCTGAAAGATGTTCGTGCCTAGGTGTCAGACTCTGTGAAGGAGAATCAGCGGCTTCGGCGCGGCATATTTAGTAAGTGCTTGAACGAACCTGTGAAAGAAAGTTCGGTGGGGAAGTCGACTAACAGAGCAATGTCTGTACATGTGCTAACAGGTCATCCTATAGAGGAGATGCCCGGTTCTACGGGTGACCTTCTTCCTGAGCTCTCGCAACTGCTCGATCAAGTTCGGCAGGCGATGCAAGGCATCGCCCAGGCCATGTGGCCATCCGTCTCCATGCCCGAAGGTCTTGGAGAGCTTGCGGAGAAGCTAAAGGGAGCACGGCGGCGCTTCCGATTGTGGAAAATATCAGCCTGCCGTCAAGGCGCTAGGGAGGCTTGGGCCATGGTGAAGACGTGGTACACAAAGGCTGACCCCAACCACATGGCCGAGGTCGGTCCTATAGGGCCCGATGGGAAGGAGATCCCTGTAAGCTTAGTATACGGCCAAGTAGAGTTGGCCGCAAAGTATTCCCAACAGGACTGTAAATTAGACAGCCTGTTAGATGGTATTGAAGAGGAATACAACCAGTCAAAATGACTATGTAATTTAATTGACATTTATAATGCCTTCTAGCCGGATTGTAGATCATTTGTCATGGCCGACCTTTTCGCTTCAGCCTCGGGACCTAACGGTCTGGAGTGTGTCCGAATTCCGATGCGGTTATATAGGAATCGGGGAATGAATGGAGACCAGGCGTAGGGGTCATTAGGGCTTGAACAGACAAGTGCACGACTAGTTATGTTATATTACATGGTTAGTAAGAAACATCTTCCAGGGAGAATAGTTCCGTTAGGGGTTCCTTTCCCTGGGAGGCATGCCCTAAGGTCATGTCCATGCTACGAAAAGAAACGCAGGAAAAACATCTGGGGGCGTATAGATAAAAATAAAAAAAGATCATCTTTAGTTCACCGACCGAATATTCCCTTAAGAACGCTAGCTTTCGGCTTCACCCAGTCTGAGGTACATGTCCGGCTGACCCGGCAGTAACAATCGCAGAGGTGCTCCATTTACCACCTAGCTGAACAATCGGGAGCGTAGGGGTAAGCACAGGAGCCAGGCAACCCATCTTGGCCAAAACTTAAGTCATATCGATGCATATAATGGTGAATAAAAGGTACATGCGGAAGTGTGACACATGTGTTGAGCATGAAGCCCGTATGAATAAGCTTCTATTTTAAGAAGCCCCCAGGTTTAATGAGCGTGGGTAGCGCGTCACTTTATGAGTAGAGGCTATAAAAGAGAGAGAGAGGAAGAGAAATGTAAGACAGAAAATATATAAAAAATGGACAGAGGAAGGAGACGAACACAGAGTCCGGTGCTAGGCATAGAATCTTCGGAGACGTGCTGCGTTCCATGGGTTTGGCTCGAGTCGGTTATCCGATGCATCCCGCAGACGGTACGCTCCACTAGTCAGGACTTGGTCAATTATGAATGGACCCTCCCAATTGGGCTTGAGTTTGTCCTTTTTCTTGTCCGGTAGTCGTAGAACTAATTCGCCAACATTGTAATTTTTGGCACGTACTTCTCTGCTTTGGTATCTTTGAGCCTACTGTTGATAGAAGCGGAACGGGCTTTTGCCACGTCACGCTCCTCCTCCAATGCGTCCAAGCTGTCCTACTGATCGAGTTCGGCTTCTCTTTCTTCGTACATGCACACTCGAGGTGAGTCATGAATTATGTCGCAAGGCAAAACTGCCTCTGCGCCGTACACCATAAAGAATGGTGTGTATCCAGTGGTGCGATTCGGCGTGGTCCGCAGCCCCCAGAGTACGGAGTCGAGCTCCTCTACCCAATGCGTGTTAGATTCCTTGAGGGACCGCACCAATCTGGGTTTGATGCCGCTCATGATAAGACCATTTGCATGTTCGACCTGGCCGTTAGTTTGTGGGTGATAGACGGAAGCATAATCGAGCTTGATGCCCATGTTTTTACACCAGAGTTTTACCTCGTCGGCCGTGAAGTTTGTGCCATTATCAGTGATGATGCTGTGGGGGACGCCGTAACGGTGTACAGCCCCGGATATAAAGTCTATCACCGGCCCGGATTCGGCCGTCTTAACAGGCTTGGCTTCTATCCATTTGGTGAACTTATCCACCATGACCAGTAAGTATTTTTGCTTGTGGGTTCTGCCTTTAAGGGGTCCAACCATGTCAAGCCCCCAGACCGCGAAGGGCCAAGTAATGGGGATAGTTTGGAGGGTGGTGGGTGGCATATGGCTTTGGTTTGCAAAGAGCTGGCAACCGGTGCATCGTTGGACTAAGTCCTGAGCGTCTGCCCGGGCCGTCGGCCAATAAAAGCATGTACGGAAGGCCTTTCTTACAAGGGACCGGGCTGCAGCATGATGACCACCGAGTCCGGCATGAATTTCAGCCAGGAGGTTCCGCCCCTCCTCTTCGGAGATGCACCTTTGAAGGACTCCGATAGTGCTTTTCTTATAAAGCTCTCCCTCCTGGACTCTGTAGGCTTTAGATCGCCGCACTATGCAGTGTGCCTCATTTTGGTCCTCGGGGAGTTCCTGCCTAGTAAGGTAGGCGAGGAATGGTTCTGTCCACGGGGCGATGACGGCCATTATTACGTGGGCTGAAGGTGTTATTTCATTGGCAGAGCCTCCGGTTGTGTCAGAATGTTCGGTGTCGGGAAGTGCGGTTGGGTCCGGGCTGTTATTGTTTGGCTCCCCTTACCATACTACGGAGGGCTTGAACAACCTTTCCAAGAAGATGTTGGGGGGGGGGGGACTACATCGCGCTTTGCGCCGATGCGTGCCAGGACATCTGCCGCCTGATTATTTTCTCGGGCTATATGGTGAAATTCGAGCCCCTCGAACCAAGCTGACATTTTTAGGACGGAGTTGTGGTAAGCTGCCATTTTTGGATCCTTGGCATCGAAGTCTCCATTTATTTGGGATATTGCGAGGTTCAAGTCCCCGCGCACCTCTAGGCGTTGGATGCCCATGGATACTGCCATCCGGAGACCATGTAAAAGGGCCTCATATTCGGCTGCATTGTTGGAGTCTGTGTACATAATCTGTAGTACGTATTGAACTGTGTCTCCTATGGGGGAAGTCAAAACGACGCCAGCCCCCAGTCCGGCCAACATCTTGGAGCCATCAAAATGCATGATCCAATTTGAATATGTGTCGTATTCTTTAGGGAGTTCGGCCTCCGTCCATTCTGCGACGAAGTTGGCCAAGACTTGCGATTTGATGGCTCGTCGAGGCTTATAAGTTAAGTCGAACGGGAGGAGCTCAATGGCCCATTTTGCAATTCGGCCCATTGCATCACGGTTGTTTATAATATCGTTAAGTGGTACTTCCGAGGCTACTGCTATTGAACACTCTTGAAAGTAGTGTCGTAGCTTCCGGGATGCCATGAATACCGCGTACGCAATCTTTTGATAATGCGGGTACCGTGATTTGTAGTGAGTGAGGACAGTGGACACGTAGTAGACCGGCTTTTGAAGGGGGAATTTGTGTCCGTCCGCTTCTCGTTCGACGACGAGTACTGCGCTTACAACCTGATGTGTTGCTGCAATGTATAATAGCATTGGTTCGCCAATGTTTGGCGCGGCCAGGACTGGGTTTGTTGCTAGTATGGCTTTTATTTCGTTGAGTCTGGCCGTGGCTGCATCCGTCCATTTGAAGTGTTCGGTGCGCCGAAGGAGGCGGTAAAGGGGTAGGGCCTTTTCTCCCAAGAGGGAGATAAAGCGGCTTAGGGCCGCCACGCATCCGGTTAACTTTTGTATCTGTTTGAGGTCCTTTGGGATATCCAGTTGCGACAGAGCTCGGATCTTGGCTGGATTTGCTTCAATTCCTCTATCGGATACTATGATGCCCAAGAGCTTTCCGGCTGGAACACCGAAAACGCATTTTTCCGGGTTGAGCTTGATGTCGTATGTTCGGAGGTTATCAAATGTGAGCCTCAAGTCGTCTACTAGAGATTCAACATGTCTTGTTTTGACGACCACATCATCTACATATGTCTCCACTGTTTTGCCGATCTGGCTTGCCAGACATGTCTGAATCATGTGTTGATATGTTGTGCCGGCGTTTTTGAGCCCGAAGGGCATTGTGTTGAAGCAGAATGGCCCGTGTGGTGTGATAAATGCCGTTGTGGCTTGGTCTGGTTCTGCCATCTTAATTTGATGGTAGCCAGAATATGCGTCGAGGAAACACAACGAATCGTGTCCTGCAGTAGCGTCGATAATTTGATTGATGCGGGGGAGGGGGAAGGGATCCTTTGGACAAGCCTTGTTAAGGTCTTTAAAATCAACACACAGGCGCCAGGATTTGTCCTTCTTCGGTACCATCACCAGGTTGGCTAGCCAGTCCAGATGTTTTATATCTCTGATGAATCCGGCCTCCAATAGCTTTGCTAGCTCCTCTCCCATGGCATGTCTCTTAGGTTCGGAAAAACGCCGAAGAGCCTGTTTGACAGGTTTGAATCCTGCTTGGATATTTAAGCTGTGCTCGGCCAGCCTACGTGGGATTCCTGGCATGTCTGAAGGGTGCCAGGCGAAAATGTCCCAGTTCTCTCGTAGGAACTCTCTCAATGCGGCGTCGACATCAGGGTTTAACTGTGCCCCAATGGAAGCTATTTTATTGGGGTTCGTTGGATGGACTTGGAATTTGACTATTTCGTCCGCCGGTTTAAAGGAGGTGGACTTGGATCTTTTGTCGAGTACCACATCGTCCCTATTCACCGTAGAGCGCAGCGCAGTTAGCTCCTCAGCCGCTAGGGCTTCGGATAGTGCCTCGAGGGCCAGTGCGGCTGTCTTGCTTTCGGCGTAGAGTGCTATGTCCGGATCACTAGCGAGAGTGATGATCCCGTTAGGCCCGGGCATCTTGAGCTTCATGTACCCGTAATAGGGTATTGCCTGGAAGACTGTAAACACTTCCCTCCCTAGCAGAGCGTGATAACCGCTGCTGAACGGGGCCACCTGGAACGTGACCTCTTCGGACCTGTAATTATCCGGCATGCCGAACACCACATCTAGTGTGATTTTTCCTATACAACGCGCTTCCCGACTGGGGATTATTCCTCTAAAGGTTGTGCTGCTTCGCTCAATGCGGTTCCAGTCTATTTCCATTTTTTGAAGGGTCTCCTCATAAATGAGGTTCAATCCGCTGCCGCCGTCCATGAGTACCTTGGTAAGACGAAAGCCATCCACTATTGGACTGAGGACCAATGCGGCTGATGCTCGGGCTGTTCGGGATTTAGGTTCATCACTGGCGTTAAAGGTAATAGCCGTGTCACTCCATGGGTTTATTGTTGCTACTTGGTAGACTTCGGCAAGGCTCCAGAGTGTCCTTTTTCGCATATTATTTGATGCGAAAGTCTCGAAGACTGTTAATACCGTATTGGTGTCTCTGGGGTGGCTTTCTGTGGCCTCCGGAATTAGGAGATTTTCGCCAATTTTGGCCACTTGCCGGAGTATCCAACATGCTCTAAGGCTGTGAGTTGGTGTGGCGTCCTCTGTACTATGAATTTTACAGGGTCCATTAAGCCATCCTTCCAGTATGGTTCCATGCCCTGTAGAGGGTTTTTGCTTTTTAGTGCTTGACCCGGGTGACTGGTGATGATGCACCCTTTTATTTCGGACTCGGTTTGTATTCAGGGCCGGATTGTCCCAAAATTTTATTTTGGTTTTCCAGGTGCTTTCCATCGCACAGTATTTTCGTACAATGGACGCCAAGTCAGCGAAGCGTGTAATATCACGGCGACTTATGGCATTGAGTATTCCCTTGTCCGTGCAATTATTGCAGAAGGTTGAGATTGCGTCTTCCTCGTGGCAGTCCCTTAGCCCGTTCTTAACCAGGAGGAATCTGGCCCAGTAATGATGTACTGTTTCATCGGGTTCTTGCCTGATTTTGGATAGATCGCTTATGTTGGGGTGGGTGGGTGGAATTAAATCCGAAGCCTCACCCCATCTAAGGCTCGGAGGCCGAGGAATTTCCGAACTCGAAAATTTGGATTCCTGGATGTTGTCCAATGAATCCAGCCCGTCGCCTGACTCTAAATTCAGGTCTTGAGTGATATCCTCCCCTCCACAGGTATCCGGCTTGGAGGGATCGGGAATCCGGACGTAGCGAGTCTTTAAGATAGATGAAGGGTCGCCGCACTGTCCTTCTACCACGACAACGTGATGGGTGACTTGGGGAGAGTTAATCTCTCTCAGATCGGGTTTAGACCCAATCTGGTCGTAATCCGTGGCGACTCCCAGGGCAGCGAAGCGATCCAAGAGCTCGTTTATGGAGGAGAGCTCCATTGGATCTAACTGCTCGGCGAGTTGTGAGCTGACATGAAGATTGTTTTCGATGGCTTGAGAGGTCATCATCGGCGCAGAAGCCGAACAGGCGGTCATAAGAAAACCACCTAGCCGGAGGGTTTGGCCGACAGCCAAAGCTCCCTTAGCAACGGTGCCGTCTTTAAAGACGGGGCGAGGCATCCTTCCTGATGGCGACGACACAGAGGAACTCTCAATGGAAGCACCAATGTCGGTGTCAAAATCGGCGGATCTCGGGTAGGGGGTACCGAACTGTGCGTCTAGGCTGGATGGTAACAGGAGGCAAGGGACACGAAGTTTTACCCAGGTTCGGGCCCTCTCGATGGAGGTAAAACCCTACGTCCTGCTTGATTAATATTGATGATATGGGTAGTACAAGAGTAGATCTACCACGAGATCGAAGAGGCTAAACCCTAGAAGCTAGCCTATGGTATGATTGTTGATGTGTATGTTGTCCTACGGACTAAAACCCTCCGGTTTATATAGGCACCGGATGGGGTTAGGGTTACATAGAGTCGGTTACAATGGTAGGAGATCTACATATCCATATCGCCAAGCTTGCCTTCCACGCCAAGGAAAGTCCCTTCCGGACACGGGACAGAGTCTTCAATCTTGTATCTTCACAGTCCAACAGTCCGGCTAAAGGATATAGTCCGGCTGTCCGGACACCCCCTAATCCAGGACTCCCTCACTCCATGTCATCTCTTTCCCTACAACTTCCATGTATACATCTTATATTCCTAAATAGATAGTACAACCCACTAGTAGCTTTTTTTCCAAAACATGCAACTATGGCACAAGAACTATATAGTGTGCCAATAACTTTGAAAGATGGTCGCTGGATGAAGCTAACCCGAAAGTGCAGAGATAGGCAAATCCGAGCACTACTGGTCATTGGATATCATCAACATTCCACCAGATCTGCCACATGTACAATTTAGAAGACTCCATGGTTGAACTTAAGCATAATGCACAAACCTCAAAACACAAGCACTTCTCCTTTGTTCTAGAATCTTCTGTATCATAATTGATTATTTTTTTCTAAATGAATTGTCATTATTTGTTTTTTACTCTATGATTTACTCCCTCCGTTCCAAAATAGATGACCCAACTTTGCACTAACTTTGTACAAAGTTAGTGCAAAGTTGGGTCATCTATTTTGGAACGGAGGGAGTACAATGCACAACCCCATGAATCTTAACATTTTTATAAAACTTATTGATTTTGAATGAGATGAACTATAAGAACTAAACGGACATCTACATCATGCATATAAGACTCAAAGCTTTACATCCTATAGTGTGTATTTATTCATAATTTGGTTTCGAAATCTCGTGCGTTCAATACATGTGTACCTTACTAGTTTTGAGTAGAGTAGCAAATTTCACGCGGCCCCGGGTATATCAAAATGCAGGGGCCATGCATCATTGCCTTTCGGTCGAACCTACGTCCACAATGTTTTGTACGTACTATATCTCCACTGGTCCCCGAACACAAAATACTGCCTCGTTCCCGTAAAACCAAGCAGCCCACACATATTTAAGGTGTCGGCTCGAACCCATTTACTATGACGTGGCCTCGCACGCTGTAGTACTCCTACAAACCCTACCGCCGCACTCATCATCGGTTTTCTTCAAGAGGACGAGGGAGAAGCCGATTTGTAGTGGAGGAGCTTTCAGAAAAAAGGATCTTTAGTGGAGACCCCTACCCTAGGGTGCCCTAGGTAGCTGCCGCACGTATCATTGTTTTCTCTTTTCTTTATGCTCTTGCGCCCTAGAGTGAAATGATGGTTGCTTCGTCCATCCAGCTTAATGCGGGAAAGGTGGGGCTTTGTGATTTGACCCCTCATCGCTCATTTTCTACTACTGCGGCGCTACGACCGGGGTGCCTCCAATTCCAACCGCTGCTCCGAACTGTAATTTGGTGCATCGCACGTGGAACAAGACGGTGGATGAGCCACATGTCGGCCAAAGGGGCCCTATTAAGTGTGTCGCCATTTCGTGTGCGGACTGACCCTGCTTGAGTTGCTACGCCAACACAACAGGAGCAACCTACCACTTGGTTTTGCTCCTTGGTGAATCCTGACTATATTGATCTAAAAAGATACGTGCTAAACTACCCTCTCCGTCTCGGTTTTTTTATTTTTAGGCGTCTCGGTTTATAGGGCCTGCACGTAGTTTTAGGTCATCCATTTGACTAACTAAATATGAGTTACTATGTCACAAAAAGTAAATCATTGGATTCTTAAGCGGATGTAGTTGTATTTAAAAGTCGAGGGCGGGGCTTTTCCTGCGCGGTAGGCGACGGGGCAGTTCCGCCTAGTCGGTTCGACAGAGACGCGTGAAGACGAGGGAGTAGGCTTCTGCAAACATAGGGCTGTGTGATTTGACAGCGAGTTACTGCTGGACAGGTGGGGCCCCGTGATTTGACTTGCCATTATCATTTTAACTACGGCGCTACGACCGGCGTGAGTCTCCCAGATTCCTGACCACCTCCATATAGGTGCCTCTCCCAATGCTCCACCATGTAGTAGAGGCTGGCTCTTGCATGAGAGCCCACTTCTCCACTTTTTCCTTGCCTCTCTTTCCTCCACATATGCAAAAATGCCATGTAAAGCGCACTATTGTACTTACTTTTACTTGCTCTTATAGGTACTTAAGCTTGCCACATAAGCATAAAGTCTGATGTGGCAAGTTAATTAAGAAGAGAGAGACTAGTTTGGTGACCCAAGGAAGAAACAGTGCTAAGCGCGTGTACCTAGGTGAAAAGACAATTTTGAGTCTATAGCTAATTAAATGAAGCAAACTTAGCAACACCATTTCATTGGAAGAGGTCACTCCTTGGCAAATGCAATACATACACACGCTTAGCACCATTTCTTCCTTGAGTACGAAAGAGATAGAGAGGAGTAAAAAAATACACTTATAGCCAACCTTGTTGTAGTATGAGTGACTAAGTGATGACTATGTATGACATGCCAACATCAGATAGCCTAACGCACCGTGTTAAATCTCCAAGGGCGCGACCGCGCGAGCGACGCGACGGTCGTGGTAGGCGCGACCATGATACGGGCTGCTGGCAGCCCTTGGATCTGAGATCAAACGGTCGCATGCTAAGTTGCTAAAAATTTGTAGAATAACCCTCCAGGATAGGATATTCACCCATAGGTCGAGAATCACGCCATGCAACCATTCGATCTCAGATCCAAGGGCTCTCGGAAGCCCGTATCATGGGAGAATGGAAAGCCACTACCCTGCCGTTCGCACGCTGGCAGTTTGCTCCTACTCGTCCCCGCACGTCCTTCAATACTACGACGGTTCGCTCCTAGTCGTCCCGTCCATTCACATTATGGCAGTTCCACTAATCATAACCCTCCTCCCAAATCCATGGCGTCCCAAATCTCCACGATCGGCGGTGAGTACAAGGTTAGAACCATCACCGGCGATGAGTTCGACGTCATCTACACCCGTTCTTCCGTGACGGTGAAAGGATGCCTTTCTCGCTTCAGCCGCATGTTCGAAAACTCAGATGATGAGTGGGTCGCTGGGCTAGATGTTGAGTACACCATAGTCCTGGGACGAGAGAAGGATCTAAAGGACGAAGAGAGGAAGAAGCCCGCCGTGATCCAGGTTTGCGTACATAACGTTTGGTTGGTCTACCACATATGCCATACCGACGTTGAGTGCCAGGATTTTAAGAACTTCCTCAAGGACAAAATAGTGAAATTCGTTACTTTAGACTTTGGTAATGACAAAGAACTCCTGCGTCGGATAGGCCTCGTTGTAGGCAACACCTTCGACCTCCAGAAGAATCGGCTGGTGTCCTCTCGTCAGCCTTCAATGCTAACCCTGGCAGGAGCCATGGTTCATCCTTCGTACGGTAAACTAGAGAAACCTCATTACATGTTTCATCGTCATGCATGGCAGCGGAATGTACTAGATATAGACCACATCCACTATGCTGCAATGGATGGCTACCTTTGCTTCAATATCTACAAGGGTTGGATGAAGAGCAACAGCCAAGTGTGTGGTTCAAGCAAAGAAGTATCGCCCAAGAGGAAGAGGGACAAGGACGAAGTCGAGGACGTGGACGAGGACTCCAAGTAATGTGGCAGTGTCATTGCTCATGGTGGTTCTAATGCAGTGTCTAGCGGAATAGTTGCAAAGTTTAATTTTAGGTGTGCTTAATTTAATTTGAGGGGTGTGTTGTGCTAAGCCCCTAGCAGAACTATGTTATGTTTCTTCTCGTTACTTTAACTCTTCAGTACGTACATACTAGTATTTCTTACATTTCATCTTTTAGTTGGTATAGTACTACCACTCGTTTCTTCACATTATATACGTACAATATATATGGTCAACATCATATAGCCAGCAGTTTAGTTGTCAAAGAATTTCAGGGTGCTTAGTTTTGTCAAAGAATTCCAGGATGCTTAGAGGGTGCTTGGATCCAAGGGACTTATTTTAGTCTGACTAAAAATAGTCTCTTTAAGAGGCTAAAGTTCCAAGCACCTCTGACTAAAGAGGGGCTAAAACTAGTCTTGAGACTATAAATTTTTAGTTAGGGGTACCCCTACTAAAATGTGGATTAGTCCTCTCTCTACTCATTTAACTCCTCTCTTTAACACAGGCGAGTTTTGGATTGGAGGGTTTGGAGGATAATAAATGCTCATTAACTTGATTTTAGCCTTTTTAGTATTTGGATCCAAGCATGGGTGAGGCTAGCATGTTTTAGTCCCACTACTTTTAGTCATGGGACTAAAAGGTATCCAAGCACCCTCTTACTTTTATTTGAGGGGTGGGTTGTGCTGGACACCATTATTGTGACTAGCCTTTTTAATAGTGTTGGGTAACGTAGTAATTTCAAAAAAAATCCTACGCACACGCAAGATCATGGTGATGCATAGCAACGAGAGGGGAGAGTGTAATCTACGTACCCTCATAGACCGACAGCGGAAGCGTTATGACAACGCGGTTGATGTAGTCGTACGTCTTCACGGCCCGACCGATCAAGCACCGAAACTAAGGCACCTCCGAGTTCTAGCACACGTTCAGCTCGATGGCGATCCTCGGACTCCGATCTAGCAAAGTGTCGGGGAAGAGTTCCGTCACCACGACGGCGTGGTGACGATCTTGATGTTCTACTGTCGCAGGGCTTCGCCTAAGCACCACTACAATATTATCGAGGACTATGGTGGAGGGGGGCACCGCACACGGCTAAGATAACAATCTTGAAGATCAACTTGTGTGTCTAGAGGTGCCCCCTGCCCCCGTATATGAAGGAGCAAGGGGGGACGCCGGCCGGCCCTTGGGCGCGCCAAGGAGGAGGAGTCCTCCTCCTAGTAGGAGTAGGACTCCCCTCTTTCCTACTCCTACTAGGAGGGGGAAAGGAAGGGGGAGAGGGAGAAGGAAAGGGGGGCGCCGCCCCCCCCTCTCCTAGTCCAATTCGGACCAGAGGGGGAGGGGGTGCGCGGCCCACCCTGGCCGCCCCTCTCTCTCTCCACTAGGGCCCATAAAGCCCATTACTTCTCCCGGGGGGTTCCGGTAACCCTCCAGCACTCTGGTTTTCTCCGAAAACACCCGGAACACTTCCGGTGTCCGAATATAGCCGTCCAATATATCAATCTTTATGTCTCGATCATTTCGAGACTCCTCGTCATGTCCGTGATCACATCCGGGACTCCGAACAAACTTCGGTACATCAAAATATATAAACTCATAATGAAACTGTCATTATAACGTTAAGCGTGCGGACCCTACGGGTTCGAGAACAATGTAGACATGGCCGAGACATGTCTCCGGTCAATAACCAATAGCGGAACCTGGATGCTCATATTGGCTCCCACGTATTCTACGAAGATCTTTTATCGGTCAGACCGCATAACAACATACTTTGTTCCCTTTGTCATCGGTATGTTACTTGCCCGAGATTCGATTGTCGGTATCTCAATACCTAGTTCAATCTCGTTACCGGCAAGTCTCTTTACTCGTTTCGTAATACATCATCTCGCAACTAACTCATTAGTTGCAATGCTTGCAAGGCTTATGTGATGTGCATTACCGAGAGGGCCCAGAGATACCTCTCCGACAATCGGAGTGACAAATCCTACTCTCGAAATACGCCAACCCAACATGTACCTTTGGAGACACATGTAGAGCTCCTTTATAATCACCCAGTTACGTTGTGACGTTTGGTAGCACACAAAGTGTTCCTCCGGCAAACAGGAGTTGCATAATCTCATAGTCATAGGAACATGTATACGTCATGAAGAAAGCAATAGCAACATACTAAACGATCGGGTGCTAAGCTATTGGAATGGGTCATGTCAATCACATCATTCTCCTAATGATGTGATCCCGTTAATCAAATGACAACACATGTCTATGGTTAGGAAACATAACCATCTTTGATTAACGAGCTAGTCAAGTAGAGGCACACTAGTGATGTTTAGTTTGTCTATGTATTCACACAAGTATTATGTTTCCGGATAATACAATTGTAGCATGAATAATAAACATTTACCATGATATAAGGAAATAAATAATAACTTTATTATTGCCTCTAGGGCATATTCCTTCAGTCTCCCACTTGCACTAGAGTCAATAATCTAGATTTACACAGTAATGATTCTAACACCCATGGAGCTTTGGTGCTGATCATGTTTTGCTCGTGGAAGAGGCTTAGTCAATGGGTCTGCTACATTCAGATCCGTATGTATCTTGCAAATCTCTATGTCTCCCACCTGGACCAGATCCCGGATGGAATTGAAGCGTCTCTTGATGTGTTTGGTTCTCTTGTGAAATCTGGATTCCCTTGCCAAGGCAATTGCACCAGTATTGTCACAAAAGATTTTCATTGGACCCGACGCACTAGGTATGACACCTAGATCAGATATGAACTCCTTCATCCAGCTTCACATGTAGATCCTGCCACAACGCTTTGTTTAGAACTGCACAACTGACAGCTCCACCGTTTAATGTAAACACGTATCCGGTTTGCGATTTAGAATCGTCCAGATCAGTGTCAAAGCTTGCATCAACGTAACCATTTACGATGAGCTCTTTGTCACCTCCATATACGAGAAACATATCCTTAGTCCTTTTCAGGTATTTCAGGATGTTCTTGACCGCTGTCCAGTGATCCACTCCTGGATTACTTTGGTACCTCCCTGCTAGACTTATAGCAAGACATACATCAGGTCTGGTACACAGCATTGCATACATGATAGAGCCTATGGCTGAAGCATAGGGAACATCTTTCATTTTCTCTCTATCTTCTGCAGTGGTCGGGCATTGAGTCTTACTCAATTTCACAGCTTGTAACACAGGCATGAATCCTTTCTTTGCTTGATCCATTTTGAACTTCTTCAAAATTTTGTCAAGGTATGTGCTTTGTGAAAGTCCAATTAAGCGTCTTGATCTATCTCTATAGATCTTAATACCCAATATGTAAGCAGCTTCACCGAGGTCTTTCATTGAAAAACTCTTATTCAAGTATCCCTTTATGCTATCCAGAAATTCTATATCATTTCCGATTGGTAATATGTCATCTACATATAATATCAGAAATGCTACAGAGCTCCCACTCACTTTCTTGTAAATACAGGCTTCTCCAAAAGTCTGTACAAAACCAAATGCTTTGATCACATTATCAAAGCATTTATTCCAACTCCAAGAGGCTTGCACCAGTCCATAAATGGATCGCTGGAGCTTGCACACTTTGTTAGCTCCCTTTGGATCGACAAAACCTTCCGGCTGCATCATATACAACTCTTCTTGCAGAAATCCATTCAGGAATGCAATTTTGACATCCATCTGCCAAATTTCATAATCATAAAAATGCGGCAGTTGCTAACATGATTCGGACAGACTTAAGCATCGCTATGGGTGAGAAGGTCTTATCGTAGTCAATCCCTTGAACTTGTCGAAAACCTTCTTGCGACAAGTCGAACTTTGTAGACAGTAACATTACCGTCAGCGTCAGTCTTCTTCTTGAAGATCCATTTATTCTCAATTGCTTGCCGATCTTTGGGCAAGTCAACCAAAGTCCATACTTTGTTCTCATACATGGATCCCATCTCAGATTTCATGGCTTCAAGCCATTTTGCGGAATCTGGGCTCACCATCGCTTCTTCATAGTTCATAGGTTCACCATGATCTAGTAGCATGACTTCCAGAACAGGATTACCGTACCACTCTGGTGCGGATCTTACTCTGGTTGATCTACGAGGTTCAGTAGTAACTTGTTCTGAAGTTTCATGATCATCATCATTAGCTTCCTCACTAATTGGTGTAGGTGTCACAGAAACCGGTTTCTGTGATGTACTACTTTCCAATAAGGGAGCAGGTACAGTTACCTCATCAAGTTCTACTTTCCTCCCACTCACTTCTTTCGAGAGAAACTCCTTCTCTAGAAAGTTTCCGAATTTAGCAACAAAAGTCTTGCCTTCGGATCTGTGATAGAAGGTGTATCCAATAGTTTCTTTTGGATATCCTATGAAGACACATTTCTCTGATTTGGGTTCGAGCTTATCAGGTTGAAGCTTTTTCACATTAGCATCACAGCCCCAAACTTTCAGAAACGATAACTTTGGTTTCTTGCCAAACCATAGTTCATAAGGTGTTGTCTCAACGGATTTTGATGGTGCCCTATTTAACGTGAATGCGGCCGTCTCTAAAGCATAAACCCAAAACGATAGCGGTAAATCAGTAAGAGACATCATAGATCACACCATATCTAGTAAAGTACGATTACGACGTTCGGACACACCATTACGCTGTGGTGTTCTGGGTGGCGTGAGTTGCGAAACTATTCCGCATTGTTTCAAATGTATACCAAACTCGTAACTCAAATATTCTCCTCCACGATCAGATTGTAGGAATTTTATTTTCTTGTTACGATGATTTTCAACTTCACTCTGAAATTCTTTGAACTTTTCAAATGTTTTAGACTTATGTTTCATTAAGTAGATATACCCATATCTGCTTAAGTCATCTGTGAAGGTGAGAAAATAATGATATCCGCCACGAGCCTCAACATTCATCGGACCACATACATCTGTATGTATGATTTCCAACAAATCTGTTGCTCTCTCCATAGTACCGGAGAACGGTGTTTTGGTCATCTTGCCCATAAGGCACGGTTCGCAAGTACCAAGTGATTCATAATCAAGTGGTTCCAAAAGTCCATCAGTATGGAGTTTCTTCATGCGCTTTACACCGATATGACCTAAACGGCAGTGCCACAAATAAGTTGCACTATCATTATCAACTCTGCATCTTTTGGCTTCAACATTATGAATATGTGTGTCACTACTATCGAGATTTAATAAGAATAGACCACTCTTCAAGGGTGCATGACCATAAAAGATATTACTCATATAAATAGAACAACCATTATTCTCTGATTTAAATGAATAACCGTCTCGCATCAAACAAGATCCAGATATAATGTTCATGCTCAACGCTGGCACCAAATAACAATTATTTAGGTCTAATACTAATCCCGAAGGTAGATGTAGAGGTAGCGTGCCGACCGCGATCACATCGACTTTGGAACCATTTCCCACGCGCATCGTCACCTCGTCCTTAGCCAATCTTCGCTTAATCCGTAGTCCCTGTTTCGAGTTGCAAATATTAGCAACAGAACCAGTATCAAATACCCAGGTGCTACTGCGAGCATTAGTAAGGTACACATCAATAACATGTATATCATATATACCTTTGTTCACCTTGCCATCCTTCTTATCCGCCAAATACTTGGGGCAGTTCCGCTTCCAGTGACCAGTCTGCTTGCAGTAGAAGCACTCAGTTTCAGGCTTAGGTCCAGATTTGGGTTTCTTCTCCTGAGCAGCAACTTGCTTGCTGTTCTTTTTGAAGTTCCCCTTCTTCTTCCCTTTGCCCTTTTTGTTGAAACTAGTGGTCTTGTTGACCATCGACACTTGATGCTCCTTCTTGATTTCTACCTCCGTAGCTTTCAGCATTGCGAAGAGTTCGGGAATTGTCTTAACCATCCCTTGCATATTATAGTTCATCACGAAGCTCTTGTAGCTAGGTGGAAGTGATTGGAGAATTCTGTCAATGACGCAATCGTCTAGAAGATTAACTCCCAATTGAATCAAGTGATTATTATACCCAGACATTTTGAGTATATGCTCACTGACAGAACTGTTCTCCTCCATCTTGCAACTATAGAACTTATTGGAGACTTCATATCTCTCAATCCGGGAATTTTCTTGAAATATTAACTTCAACTCCTGGAACATCTCATATGCTCCATGACGTTCAAAACGTCGTTGAAGTCCCGATTCTAAGCCGTAAAGCATGGCACACTGAACTATTGAGTAGTCATCAGCTTTGCTCTGCCAGACGTTCATAACATCTGGTGTTGCTCCAGCAGCAGGCCTGGCACCCAGCGGTGCTTCCAGGATGTAATTCTTCTGTGCAGCAATGAAGATAATCCTCAAGTTACGGACCCAGTCCGTGTAATTGCTACCATCATCTTTCAACTTTACTTTCTCAAGGAACGCATTAAAATTCAACGGAACAACAGCATGGGCCATCTATCTACAATCAAACATAAACAAGCAAGATACTATCAGGTACTAAGTTCATGATAAATTTAAGTTCAGTTAATCATATTACTAAAGAACTCCCACTTAGGTAGACATCCCTCTAATCCTCTAAGTGATCACGTGATCCAAATCAACTAAACCATGTCCGATCATCATGTGAGATGGAGTAGTTTCATTGGTGAACATCACTATGTTGATCATATATACTATATGATTCACGCTCGACCTTTAAGTCTCCGTGTTCCGAGGCCATATCTGTATATGCTTGGCTCGTCAAGTATAACCTGAGTATTCCGCGTGTGCAACTGTTTTGCACCCGTTGTATTTGAACATAGAGCCTATCACACCCGATCATCACGTGGTGTCTCAGCACGAAGAACTTTCGCAACGGTGCATACTCAGGGAGAACACTTCTTGATAATTAGTGAGAGATCATCTTAAAATGCTACCGTCAATCAAAGCAAGATAAGATGCATAAAAGATAAACATCACATGCAATCAATATAAGTGATATGATATGGCCATCATCATCTTGTGCTTGCGATCTCCATCTTCGAAGCACCGTCATGATCACCATCGTCACTGGCGTGACACCTTGATCTCCATCGTAGCATCGTTGTCGTCTTGCCAATCTTATGCTTCCACGACTATCACTACCTCTTAGTGATAAAGTAAAGCATTACAGCGCAATTGCATTGCATACAATAAAGCGACAACCATATGGCTCCTGCCAGTTGCCGATAACTCGGTTACAAAACATGATAATCTCATACAATAAAATTTAGCATCATGTCTTGACCATATCACATCACAACATGCCCTGCAAAAACAAGTTAGACGTCCTCTACTTTGTTGTTGCAAGTTTTTACGTGGTTGCTACGGGCTTAAGCAAGAACCAATCTTACCTACGCATCAAAAACCACAACGATAGTTTGTCAAGTTGGTGTTGTTTTAACCTTCGCAAGGACCGAGTGTAGCCACACTCGGTTCAACTAAAGTTGAAGAAACTGACACCCGCCAGCCACCTGTGTGAAAAGCACGTCGGTAGAACCAGTCTCGCGTAAGCGTACGCGTAATGTCGGTCCGGGCCGCTTCATCATACAATACCGCCGAACCAAAGTATGACATGCTGGTAAGCAGTATGACTTATATCGCCCACAACTCACTTGTGTTCTACTCGTGCATATAACATCAACGCATAAAACCAGGCTCGGATGCCACTGTTGGGTAACATAGTAATTTCAAAAAAATTCCTACGCACACGCAAGATCATGGTGATGCATAGCAACGAGAGGGGAGAGTGTAATCTACGTACCCTTGTAGACCGACAACGGAAGCGTTATGACAACGCGGTTGATGTAGTCGTACGTCTTCACGGCCTGACCGATCAAGCACCGAAACTACGACACCTCCGAGTTCTAGCACATGTTCAGCTCGATGAAGATCCCCGGACTCCGATCCAGCAAAGTGTCGGGGAAGAGTTCCGTCGGCATGATGGCGTGGTGACAATCTTGATGTTCTACTGTCGCGGGGCTTCGCCTAAGCACCACTACAATATTATCGAGGACTATGGTGGAGGGGGGCACCGCACACGGCTAAGATAACGATCTTGAAGATCAACTTGTGTGTCTAGAGGTGCCCCCTGCCCCCGTATATAAAGGAGCAAGGGGGGGAGGCCGGCTGGCCCTTGGGCGCGCCAAGGAGGAGGAGTCCTCCTCCTCGTAGGAGTAGGACTCCCCTCTTTCCTACTCCTACTAGGAGGGGGAAAGGAAGGGGGAGAGGGAGAAGGAAAGGGGGGCGCCGCCCCCCCCCCCCTCTCCTAGTCCAATTTGGACCAGAGGGGGAGAGTCACGCGGCCCACCCTGGCCGCCCCTCTCTCTCTCCACTAGGGCCCATAAAGCCCATTACTTCTCCCGGGGGGTTCCGGTAACCCTCCGGCACTCCGGTTTTCTCCGAAATCACCCGGAACACTTCCGGTGTCCGGATATAGCCGTCCAATATATCAATCTTTATGTCTCAATCATTTCGAGACTCCTCATCATGTCCGTGATCACATCCGGGACTCCGAACAAACTTCGGTACATCAAAATATATAAACTCATAATGAAACTGTCATTATAACGTTAAGCGTGCGGACCCTACGGGTTCGAGAACAATGTAGACATGGCCGAGACATGTCTCCGGTCAATAACCAATAGCGGAACCTGGATGCTCATATTGGCTCCCACGTATTCTACGAAGATCTTTTATCGGTCAGACCGCATAACAACATACTTTGTTCCCTTTGTCATTGGTATGTTACTTGCCCGAGATTCGATCGTCGGTATCTCAATACCTAATTCAATCTCGTTACTGGCAAGTCTCTTTACTCGTTTCGTAATACATCATCTTGCAACTAACTCATTAGTTGCAATGCTTGCAAGGCTTATGTGATGTGCATTACCGAGAGGGCCCAGAGATACCTCTCCGACAATCGGAGTGACAAATCCTAATCTCGAAATACGCCAACCCAACATGTACCTTTGGAGACACATGTAGAGCTCCTTTATAATCACCCATTTACGTTGTGACATTTGGTAGCACACAAAGTGTTCCTCCGGCAAACGGGAGTTGCATAATCTCATAGTCATAGGAACATGTATAAGTCATGAAGAAAGCAATAGCAACATACTAAACGATCGGGTGCTAAGCTAATGGAATGGGTCATGTCAATCACATCATTCTCCTAATGATGTGATCCCGTTAATCAAATGACAACACATGTCTATGGTTAGGAAACATAACCATCTTTGATTAACGAGCTAGTCAAGTAGAGGCACACTAGTGACGTTTAGTTTGTCTATGTATTCACACAAGTATTATGTTTCCGGATAATACAATTCTAGCATGAATAATAAACATTTATCATGATATAAGGAAATAAATAATAACTTTATTATTGCCTCTAGGGCATATTTCCTTCAAATAGTACTATATGAATAATTTGGCGACAAGCGCTCTCTATATGTACCACCTTTTTTATTTCAATTTTTGCTCCATGGCACAATCCATCGATAGTACTACTGTACAAAAGTGTACATTTTTAAAAGGCTATTGTACTGTTCATCACATATATAGCCAGTTAAATTCTCAACCTGGAACGACGTGCACGCCATGTAGTAAACCGATACGGAGGAAGTATAGTAAAAATGAGGTGATTTTACCGAGCGATCGGCGGGGGAGCATGGCCTGTCATGCGGTCCCACGTGTCATGATGTACCAAGGCGATGCGCGTGTCCCTCTTGAGGCAGAAGCAATACTAGTACGTGGTTTGAGATGATGGCGAACCGAAGTGTGAAATAATGGTTGCTTCGTCCGTTTGGGAAAGTGCGGCATTGTGATTTGACGTCTCATTGCTCATTACTACTACTGGGCCGGTACGAGTGGGGTGCGTCCCCTGCTGTTCTGCACTGTTATTTGGTTCTTGACACGTCGACCCGGTTGCTATATGTCTCACATGTCGGCGACAGGAAGTACAGAATTCATGAAAGGGAGCGTCGACAGAGGAGTATACTACAGAATTCATGAAAGGGAGCGACTTAGTTTTGGAAAAATCTATTTTTATGGAGTACGTACCCACTAGGGTTTATAGGGCTCATCTAAAAACATTCGTTTTTCCGTTTGATAAGTCTCAATTCTACTATAATAGTAGTAGTACCATTACATGTTGGTTTGAGGTGCGTTAGATCACCCGACGTAAGCAGTGTCAAGAGGAAACTAACCAATGCATGTACAGGTTCATGGAAATTTAGTGGTCATTCATGCATTCATTCTAATTAATGCTTCGGTAAACATAACTTCTTGAGAAAAACGAGCGTACTAATTACTTGTGCAAAATACGAAATTAATTCGACCACTCACCGTCTACCTTGGTTGGAGAGATTTTGAAATTGAGACATAAACTAGAAAGGAGGGAGTAGTAACTTTTGTCTCGATTACTATTTGTGGCCTTGTATAGATGCAAAATGTATTTTTTATAGTGGCCTTGTATAAGTAAATGGAGGGAGTACTAACCAAAGTACGTAGTAGGGACGAGGAGTAAACAAAGGGAGTAGTAAAATTTTCTCCTCGTGCTGCGAGCCACCGCGCGCGTGGGCGAGGGAGCGGGCGTAAGGCGTACTAGTAAGCAATCTTCACCTCATCCTGCAAGCCACCGCGCCCGTGGGCGGGGGAGACGGTGTACTAAGCAAGCTTCTCCTCGTTCTGCGAGTTGATGGGACACATCAAAAGTACTCAAGTGTATAGAGCCTTGCCTCTAAGGTAGGCCCCACATGGTTTGCCTCTTTTTTTAATTTAACATAACGCGTCAAGTCACAATTTGTTTGTTCACCCGTGGTAGACGATCCTCCCTCCACCAAGTGGACAACCAGTACACGTGCCAAATTACCACGTGGGCTGCCTTTTTCATACAGAAATGAGCTCCAGCGTGTACCCGCGCGGGTGTGGTTGGGAAAGAGACGGGAGTACGTGCGCCGTGCTTGCACCTCTTCTCTTCGTGCATGTCCCTCACCTACGTGGGTGTGTGTGAGGGAGATACAAACCTAGACATAATGCACCGTCCATCCACATGCCTCCGCCCAGTCCGACCACCAGTCACCACCACGCCCCACTCCTCCTCACCTTATCTCTCATCTTTCTCCCTCCATTTTTATATACAAGGGGCCACTATCAAAATTACAATTTGCAGATATACAAGGCCACTAACACTAATCGATGCAATATTAATGGTGTTTGCCTCGTGGTACTAGCAAAGGAGGACATCAATTATCCCTTGCATGCATGCGGGAGTTTGTAAAAAAATGCATCTTGATGTTCCGTGCAATGCACGAGCATCTTGCTAGTCCATGAAAACAACACATGGCAAAATCCCATGGCTTGGGGCGGCAACTGGCTCCGTCGGGCGAGGGGAGGGAGGTGGGTTAGCGAGCTGCATAGCTCGTATCCGGCGGGCTACCCAGCTGGCTTGGATGCGGAATAACTACTCTTCGTAAGCCATTGTAAGAGTGGACAAAATGGTGGAGGAGATAGGGGAGCGGCCTGGTCATGAACGGACGTGTGTCCAGAGTGGGTTTCTCGGCTTCCACACGGGCGGGTTTCATGGAGGTGTTTGGTGCGGCACGGAGGCGTGTTCAGCCGGGCGTGCCACAAGTGGCGCCCTCAACTCTAACCTAGGACACCGTGCCGTTCTTCCACTGACATGTGGGCTCTTTGGGTGCATGGCATGCATGTCAGTGACCCAACGCAGGCAGCGCACAGCAGAGGAACCTTTGGTGGGCCAGGGCGGTCAGAAGAGGGCATTTCATAAACCGATGATTGTTCATTGAGTGTGATGTCATCTTTTTCATGTAGATAAGCCTACTATGTTGATAGCCCGTTTGATACGTTGTGATTCATAAAGGCCGCTGCAAACATCAATGTTCTGCTTATCACAGATAAGATTGATTAATACCCGTAAAAATCCATGTCCTTAACAAAGGGTGCATGCACGTATAGGTTGAACGTGTGTCTTGCGTCGTGTGCTGTGTGCATGCAGGCGTGCGAGTGTTGCATGCGTGCAAGGGTACGTTTCAGTGTTGCATGCATGGGTGCGTACGTGCGCGTGTTCGTGAGTACATGTGTACGTGTCAGTGTTGCACGCGAGCATGCGTGCGTGTGTACGTGTCCGTGTTGCACGCCTACATGCATGCGTGTCATGCGTGCATGTCTTGCGTGCGTGCATGTGTACATGCGGGGTGAGGCTACACGTCAGTCGACTGACTTTTTCATCTTTGGTCATTAGATTTTCCAGCCGTTGAATACGAAATCAAGGGCCTCCAGTTTATCATCAAACTCCACCCTCCCTGAGCCGCCAGCCACCACCGGCCGAACCGCCAGCCCCCGCCGCCCGTGGCCGGCCCGCCCTCCCCGAAACCACTCCCCACCGCCGCACTGGCCATCCCTCTAGCCCCCCCACCCCCCCCCCACCCCCCCGCCGAGCTTTTTCTCTGGGGATCCCCACCCCACCGCCCAATGAACGCCCCCCTACCGCCGATGACTGCCAACCAGAGGTCCCACGACTTCGAATACCCACCGACCACTAATTTGTTACCATTTCTGTCCTTCATATACGCGCTGACGGGTGGGCCCTATGGTAATGTGCGCTGCTGAATGTGGACCGTTTGACTGGTCAATTGATCGTGTTATCAACAAATTACGGAGTTGTATGGTGAGCCAGTGACCGTATGATCACCCTAAAATGTACTCCTATTTTATTAACACAGTACAGAATCAAACTACCATTTCTTTCTTTCATATACGGGCTGACAGATGGGCCCCACGGTTACGCACCCCGATGGTGCAACACTAGTTGCGCCGCGTGGAACGTTTGACTGGTCAATTGATTATGTCATCAACAAAATACGGAGTTGTACGGGTGAGCCAGTGACCGTATAATCATGATATGTATTTGTTTAACACAGTACAGACACAAGGGCTCATATATACGCGCAAGCACTCACCACTATAAGCGCACACACGCGAACCCTACCCCTATGAGCACCTTCGAGAGAGTGGGCCAACATATATGATCTTGAGATTTTACGAAGTCATCATAGGTGCCTCGTAGTCGAGTGGAACATCTCCTCCCACTGAACGTACGCCGTCGGAAAATACTGAAATTAACACAAGATAAATGCGAGCACCGGGACTTCAACCTTGGTGGGCTCGAGAAACCACTGTCCTCTAACCATCCAACCACATGTTGGTTAGCACAACAAAATGTATGTGGTGACCGTGATGAGCTTATTCTGAAGTCCAGTGACCATATCATGCTTTCTCTTCAAATACAATGACCGTAAGTGTCGTCAACAAAATACGGAGCACGCATCAAATGCAAAGTCCGTCAGTGTCATCAACAAAATATGGAGACATATCGTGAGCTAGATACTGTTGTACTATTGTATATGCTTATTTTCTTAGTGGCCGATTGCGTGTGTGGTGTGGTGGGCACATCATTTCTAGTTGTGGTGGGTCAACATGAAGACTCATGGATCGGTTCCATCCTGCGCCACATATAGGTTGGACCGAGACGTGTTATACGAAGACCCATGTGGAGGACTCGGCGTACAACACGAAGCTACCAGAGTTGCGGAGGACTCTATCCCCACTGGTGATAAGCCGACTATATATGATTTGTAACCCTAGGCCCTTAGTATGTTATACAAGCTTGGGGGCTAGTTCGTCGATAATATACACACACGCACAATGCCTGGTATCCACGTGTACTTTGTACACACCTCTATCACTAATATACAATACCAGGAGTAGGCTCTTTCTTCAACTGCAATTGAATTCTAGCATGTGCATGTGTTTATTTCATATTATCGATCCATAGAGTGAGAGCGGTTTGAAATACAGGCAATGGATGCTTTTGCAATTCATATATAAACATTAATTAGTGCACTCCATGTTGTTAGTGTGAAGCACTTTATACATTTGTCACTTGCATGGATACATTCCAAATTGCTAGCTACGAAATAGAATACAAGTCGAATTCAACATAAAGGGGGTTTCGAAGATTCGAATTCATAGGAAGTGCATTCATCTATTTGAACCCGAGATAATGGCATTTGTAAATCAGATGTAAAAGGGGGCATCAATCTTTGTTGTGAGTTTGAACATGCTATATATATTCATACGCATATCTAACTTTTTTTGCAACCAAGGAGATTATATCTGGAACCATGCATGAAGTGAGGTAAGTTGCATATTTTTTAATATATACCCGTGTACAATGTATATTCAAATGTACCCCCTCCATACCAAAATAATCGTAGCTTTAGGATTTTCAAGAGTAAAGATTTGTGAAGTTTGACAAATCCTGAAAGTTCAATTCAAGAGAACCGAAAATGTTACGCCTTCTTTGGTTCATAGGATAGGAATTTTATAGGAATAGGAAAATCATAGGAAGTGAGATGACATGCATGTCAATTCCTATAGAGAAAGAGATGTCATTTGGTGCATAGGATAGGATTTTTTCCATTGAGTCTAGGCTAATGTTTTTTTCCTCCAAAACATGAAGGATTGATTCCTATCCTACATAGGAATAGGAATCCATTCCTACAAACCAAAGGGCTTCAAAGGATTTTTTTCCTTTGCAAATCCTATCCTATAGAATTCCTACAAAAATCCTACAAACCAAAGGAGGCCTAATGCTTCTGCTCCCAAATATTGAACGAAGCGCCAAATAGGCCTCTGGTCACCCGAAACTGCGCGAGACTAATGTTTTGGTGGTAGGAAATTACTGTCCTGACTCTGGCCCATGTAGCCTATCGGCCCGATGTCCAAAGGTCTAAACCGGGGTAGGTTTGTAACTTCACCAAGACGCCAGAGAAGCATTCATACGCCGTGGGCACCTACCCATGCGCTCGGCTGAAATCTATCCCGCCCACATTTGGGACACCTGACATGACTATCCTACCCCCAACCCGCAATATGTCCGAAATTTTAGATGGGGGGAAAGTTTGTAACTTTCCCCAAATTTCAAACCAGCGCGTCTCAAACTGAAACATTGTTCCCCCTTAGTTCCCTGCCTCCCTCCGTTTCCCCATTCATACTCCGTGGGCGCGAAAATGTACTCTCCACCAGCCGCGAAACCCCAGCCTCCTCCGTCCTCCACCCCATAGCGGCCAATCAACCGCCGCCCTCCTCCATCATGCCGGAGCCGGTACCCCGACATCGGCGTCCAACGCAACCGCAACCACAACGCCCTCAAGGACTTAGCAGCCGAAGCCGAGGCAGAGCTGCCTCCACGACGCCGATGCCGACGTGCGCTGTACCAGAACCACTCCGACCACGCCGTCCTATGCCTCACTGCTGCGGCTCCACTTTCGCAACCGTCCACCGCACCGGAGCTGTTCCCGCTACGTTGTAACGCCCTCGATGCGGCTATATCTCCTACATGTCGAAGCACGACTTAGAGGCATAACCGCATTGAAAGCAATGTCGCAAGTAAGGTAATCTTCACAACAACCCAAGTAAATAGAATAAAGGGGAAAAGGATACATAGTTGGCTTACACTCGCCACGTCACACAAATACATGAATAACATTACAATCATCCAATACACTCATGGTCCGACTACGGTACCAAAATAAAAGATCAACCCCAACATGCGACACGGTCCCCGATCGCCCCAATTGGGCACCACTACTGATCATCTGGGAAAGACACATAGTAACGACGAGAGTCTTCATCAAACTCCCACTTGAGCTCAAGTGCATTGTCTGGAACGGTATCATCGGTCCATGCATCTGGTTTTGGAAGTAAATTGTGAGTCACGGGGACTCAGCAATCTCGCACCCTCGCGATCAAGACTATTTAAGCTTATAGGTAAGGCAAGGTAATATGTGGAGCTGCAGCAAGCGACTAGCATATATGGTGGCTATCCTGTTCGCAAAAGAGAGCGAGAAGAGAAGGCAAAGCACGGATGAAGAACTATGATCAAGAAGTGATCCTAGAACAACCTACGTCAAACATTACTCCAACACCGTGTTCACTTCCCGGACTCCGCCGAGAAGAGACCATCACGGTAACACACGCGGTTGATTCATTTTAATTAAGTTAAGTTTCATGTTATCTACAATCGGACATGAACAAATTCACATCTGCCCATAACCGCGGGCATGGCTTTCGAAAGTTCAAATCCCTGCAGGGAGTCCCAACTTAGCCCATCACAAGCTCTCACGGTCAACGAAGGATATTCCTTCTCCCGAGACATTCCGATCAGACTCGGCATCCCGGTTTTACAAGACATCCTCGACAATGGTAAAACAAGTCCAACAACACCGCCCGAATGTGCCGACAAATCCCGATAGGAGCTGCACATATCTCGTTCTCAGGGCACACTCGGATAAGAAATCCATACAACTAAAACCAGCCCTCGAGTTTCCCCGAGGTGGCGCTGCAAGGGGCTCTAGTTTGGACCAACACTCAGAGGAGCACTGGCCCGGGGGGGGGGGTTAAATAAAGATGACCCTTGGGCTCCGGAAACCCAAGGGAAAAAGAGGCTAGGTGGCAAATGGTAAAAGCAAGGTTGGGCATTGCTGGAGGAGTTTTATTCAAGGCGAAATGTCAAGAGGTTCCCATTATAACCCAACCGCGTAAGGAACGCAAAATCCGGGAACATAACACCGATATGACGGAAAACTAGGGCGGCAAGAGTGGAACAAAACACTAGGCAAAAGGCCGAGCCTTCCACCCTTTACCAAGTATATAGGTGCATTAAGATAACAAGATAATATGGTGATATCCCAACAATAAACAATGTTCCAACAAGGAACGATCCCCAATCTTCACCTGCAACTAGCAACGCTATAAGAGGGGCTGAGCAAAGCGGTAACATAGTCAATCAATGGTTTGCTAGGACATGGTGGGTCAGAGGTTTGACATGGCAATTTGGGTGGCATGATAAGCAAGTGGTAGGTATTGTAGCATAGGCATAGCAAAAGAGCGAGCATCTAGCAAGCAAAGATAGAAGTGATTTCGAGGGTATGATCATCTTGCCTGCAAAGTTGTCAGAGTTGACTTGATCCTCGTAAGCAAACTCAACGGGCTCCTCGTTAGCGAACTCATCTCCCGGCTCTACCCAAACAAGACAAACAAGCAAAAGGAACACAATCAACCACGTGTAATGCTCGAACAACATGATGCAAACATGGTATGCTATGCGGGGTGCGATATGTGATGCATATGCAAGATTTGACAAGGAATGATTGAACCTGGCCTCAACTTGGAAATCCAAGAGTGCCACTGGAAAGGTGAGGTGATTTCGGTTGAAATTGATATAAAGATCACCGGAATCGGATGCACGGTTTGGAAATGGCAAGCAAAACAAATATGGCACCGGTCTGCGATAATCAGCAAGTAGCCATCTAAAAGCATCAAGATAATTATGCTACAGCACTCAAACATGACAACAAAATACATGGCAGGGATCCACTCATGATGCTTAACAAAAGATAAACACTGAGCTACGGCCAATTCATCCATTAACAGGTTCAAACAAGCATGGCAAAAGTGCAAATGATAACAGGTTTCAGACTTAGTGAAATTAACAAAAGTCTGGAATTTAACATCAGGTAGCACACTTTAGAGCATGAAAACTACATGCTACAGGAACTTAACATGACAAATAAAGGCATGGTATTAAGCTACTCAAAGCACTTAACAAAAGTCCCTTAGTGACCTTGAGCCAAAAGGGATCAGAAAATACAATTGCAAGCATGTGAACATAGCAAAAACATAATCAGATTACAGACTTAGTGAAAAACTGGAGCATGCAAATCAGTTAGCGAGTAGGCATGTTCACGAGCTCGATGCACTCACTACAGAGCATGGCACGACAAACTAAGCATACACCCATCAAGAATACATATCATAGAAGCTAGACATGGCAAGAACATCAACATGGCATGCACGGATCAATAGCAACATCCTCAGCAATATCGCTAACAAGTCAACAATCTGCCAGGATCCATGAAATAGCAAAAGTAAAGCTCGATTGACTCAAGCTAGGGTCCTCCATAAATGAAAACAAAGACATGGATGGATAGATCACCACAAAGTTAACAAATCATCCTTACTGATCATCCTCAAAAGAGGCACGGATCACTAGGAAACAACATGAACATATGGCATAATGACAAAATCAGGACAAGGACTTAGAGAAATTCTAAGTCCCTGAAATCAGCATTACCGAATACGCTACTTTGCAAGCTTGTGTTAGTCACCACACATATCACAAAAAAACATGGTAAGCACCTCTTTAAAGATGACATGGCATATAACAGAACTCATGTAGAGCTCAGGAGCATATCATGCACAAATTAAACATGGCAAAAATGACAAATATCTAATTGATGAAACAGATCTGCCAAGTTTATCACATAGCCCTCTTCGAATAGCATTTCGGGCATCAAGATGAGCTCAAATGAAAATGATGCAATGAGATGAAATGATGTACTCTTTGAGACGAACATTTTGATATGCTACACTCTCAAATCGGAGCTACGGATACAGAGATACGACATGCCAAAGTTTGCAAAATAATTAGGGTTTCGGGGGTGAAAAGGTCAACCGAGATCTAGATCCAGATCCAGACGGCGTGGATCCCGAGGTTCGCAGGAGTTACTGTAGCAGGAGGTCGTCGCCGGAGTTCGTCGCGGGCTCGCCGGAGGAAGAGGACGCCGGGACGGCGGAGCTCGTCGGAGCGGTGACGGCGGTGGCCGGGCGGCGCGGCGAGGACTGAAGGGGACGGCGGCGAGGTCGGGCGGCGCCACCGGCAAGGAACGCGGCGGCCGGCGCTGCGCCGGAGCTCGGCCGGCGCGGTGGCGGAGCTCGGCCGGCGCGGAGGAAGGAGAGGCGAGGAGGCGCGCGGGGTCTCTGGCCCGGATGGCGGCGGGGAGGGCCGGCCTCGGGCCAGGCGGGCCGGCGCAGGCGAGGCGGCGAACTGGGGACCCGCCGGGACACGTGGCGCGCCCTGGTTCGTCGCGGGCGGCGGCGGCGACTTTGTCCGGCCGGACCGGACGTGTCCGGCGCGGCATGGAGCGGATTTCTAGGGTTTGGGGAAGAGGAGACCCGGGATTTTCGGAGGAGAGGCTATTTATAGAGGTAGAGGGAGCTAGGAAGCTCCAAATGAGGTGCGGTTTATGGCCACGGGATCGTGATCAAACGCTCTAGGTGATGGAGAGGGTTTAGGTGGGTTTTGGTCCAAATTGGAAGGGTGTTGGGCTGCAACACAAACGAGGCCTTTTCGGTCCCTCGGTCAACCGTTGGAGTATCAAACGAAGTCCAAATGGTAGGGAACTTGACAGGCGGTCTACCGGTAGTAAACCAAGGCCACTTGGCAAGTCTCGGTCCAATCCAGAAATGTTTAACCCCCACACATGAAAAGAGGTAGAAAGGACCACCGGAGGAGATAGGAGCGCCGGAATGCAAAACGGACAACGGGGAAAATGCTCGGATGCATGAGACGAACACGTATGCAAATGCAATGCACATGATGACATGATATGAGATGCATGACAAAGGCAACAACACACGGATACAAAAACCCGAACCCGAGGAAAATAAAATAACTTAGTGCCAGAAACGGCAAGAGTTGGGATACATATAAGGTAAATTACATCCGGGGTGTTACATACGTCGTCGTTCGCCGCCTCGGATCTGCTTCCCCACCGCCGATAGATGGCCACCGCACCACACTCAACAACTTGGCCATGGGTTCGTCCAAGGCTGCACTGTCCTCCACAACTTCTGGTTTCCGGCGAACAACAAGAGGACACATCACTGCCAGCAGAAAGAGGTACTCCTCTTCCCTTATTCGTGCAAATCTTACGTCTCCGCTCACACCGTATTCATCCCACGAAAGAAACTAGTTGAGTGCTTCTTACTGCATCTTCTTCGTGATACTAAATGCACAAGGTTTCCTCCCTTTTACTATTTCACCTTTGCTAGAGGTCAGTAGCCCGCCTGGATTTCAATTCAGGGTCAGTCGAACCGCAACTAAAAGAAGCAGCACCCGCTTAGGTGCGTGGAGCACCTAGTCTGCCCGTTCCCCGGGGAAGCGGCGCATCGGTGTCTATCATAGGGGTGTGGGGCGCAGGAGCTGCTTGCGCCCGATCTGGAGGTCGGCGGGGCTTGAATGGATGGCCGGGGGGGGGGGGGGGGGGCGGTGCCAAGCACGGCGGTGCGGTGAGGTCGAGGGGAGGGCGCAGGCAGGGGAGGAATACTGGGCCGGTGGTCGCTGGCATTTCGAGGAAGGTCAGCAACACTAACTCATTGGAGGTAGATGAAGGCGATTTGCCCGTTCTTTGTACATCGGACGGTGCAGAAAAAATGGACTGACCTATTTGCTTTCAGTCGACTGTTATTTTCATATAATCCTGTAGTAATTTAGTGTGCCATGCATGTTGTAGAGCTATCATATGTCTCCCGTCATTTATTTCTCACTGACCTGCTATCTGCTATCTTTACACTATACTAATTGTGCACACACTTCACCCATACTCACACTTTTGTTTTTTTATGCATGGGTATTTCAGACTCTGACGCAGTGTTGATGAATGCAGAAAAGAAAAGACAGAAGTCGCTCCAGTGTAATTCGAAGATAAGCACTAAGCGTTCCAGCGCTCTAACGGGTGCAGTGTCAGCAGTTGGAGACAGTAAACTTAGCTCTGTAGTTGATGATCTCAATTGCCACACACAACCATCCCAGGTGCTTTCTTTAACTTCGCGCTATCAAATGTGGTTGCATGTTGCATATGGTGTCTAGCTTGTATTGCTTCCAATTTGATTAAATTGCATCTGCTTACTTTACACATTATACCTTTGATAATGACATGCCTTCCTGTTTTTGATACATACTACATATGTCTATTAACCATGTTCGTACATCAAACTAATGCTCTTTTGTATCCCTCGTCAATCACTTATGATGAGACAGTCACCCGGGTGGGTTTCTGTGAGACGCCATACTCGTTTAAAGAGTGCAGTGTCATCCCCCCCCCCCCACATGATTCTCAAGAAACAGTAAGGCTAAATTAAGATAGTCAACGTAGCTCTCTACTTGATCATCGCAATTCCCCCACACCACCATCGCAGGTGCTTGCTCTTACTTGGCAGTGTGATATGTAGTGTTCGTCTTACATGAAAGTAGTGTTCGTCAGTATCATGCATCAATGAGTTCTGAAGAGCAATTTATTCCTTTTTCTTGTGGGTTTGACTTGACAAGGCAAAATCAAGAGAGAGGAAGGAAAAGAGTAAGGAAGGCGATGATGGTGGTCCTCTGCAGCAACGTAAACGGAGCATCTGTACCGATTCTCCTTGTACTGATAGTGCATTACAAGGTCCAAGTCTCCACCCCCCTACTCCACCATCCAAGGTGCTTGCTCTAACTTGGCAGTGTGATATCTGGTTGCATGTTGCATATGGTGTCTAGCTCGTATTGCTCCTAATTAGTGTAAACTGCATCTGCTTAGCTTACACATGATACATGTGAATATGACACGCTTTTATGTTTTTGGTACATACTATATCTTATGATAAGGCACTTTTCTTGTGTATCCCTCATCAATGCTCCTAGTTTGTTAAATTGCATCTCCTTAGCTTACACATTATACATGTGAATATGACATGCCTTCCTGTTTTTGGTACATACTACATCTGCCTATCACACCATGTTCTTACATCAAACTACTGTTCTTGTGTATCCTGCCTGCGTCTATCGCTTATGATGAGACAGTCACGCGCGTGGGTTAATATGAGATGCAATACTCTTATAAAGAATGCAGTTTCATCCTCTCCACATGATTCTCAAGAAACAGCAAGCCTAAATGAAGATATTGAACGTAGCTCTGTACCTGAAGACCGCACTCCCCCTACACCACCATCACAGGTGCTTACTCTAACTTCGCAGTGTGATATGTGGTTGCATGTTGCATACAATGTCTAGCTTGTAATGCTTCTAATTAGGGTAAATTGCATCTGCTTAGTTTACACACTATACCTATGAATATGACATGCCTTCCTATTTTTGGTACACACTACATCTATGTGTTAACCTTGTTCTTACATGAAACTACCTCTCTTCTGTATCCTGCATCAATCACTTACGATGAGTCACCTTTATTCGTTGCATATTGCATATTATTTCTAGCCTGTTGCCATGTATTGCTTTAATTTGGTCAAATACATTTGTTAGGGCACCCTTTTAATTTGGCAGAGTGATATTGGTTTCATCTTTCATATGGTTTCTAGCTTGCATCGATTCTAACAAGTTCAAGCACCTTGTGCTTAGTTTACACTTTATACATCATACATGTCAATATGTCATGTCGTCCTGTTTTTCATATATATTCCATCCTCCTATCATGCGGCTGCCTTACATGAAAGTAGTGTTCGTCAGTATCATGCATCAATGAGTTCTGAAGAGCAAATTTTATTCTTTTTTCTTATGGGTTTGACTTGACAAGACAAAATCAAGAAAGAGGAAGGAAAAGAGTAAGGAAGGCGATGATGGTGGTCCTCTGCAGCAACGTAAATGAAGCATCTGTACCGATTCTCCTTGTACTGATAGTGCATTACAAGGTCCAAGTCTCCGCTCCCGTACTCCACCGTCCAAGGTGCTTGCTCTAACTTGGCAGTGTGATATCTGGTTGCATGTTGCATATGGTGTCTAGCTCGTATCGCTCCTAATTAGTGTAAACTGCATCTGCTTAGCTTACACATGGTACATGTGAATATGACACGCTTTCCTATTTTTGGTACATACTATATCTGTCTATCACACCATGTTCTTACATGAAACTACTCTTCTTGTGCATCCTGCATCAGTCACTTATGATGGGACACCTTTAAGTTGGCAGTGTGATATTGGTTTGCGTCTTGAATATGATTTCTAGCATGTATTGCTTCTAGTTTGATGAACGCCACCTATGACGAGACAATTTTAACTTGGCAGAGTGATATTGATTGCACCTTCCATATGGTGTCTTGCAGTGTTTCTAATTTGTTGAAGTGTCTTCTGCTTAGTTACCACATCATAGGTGTGAATATGTCAAGCCGTCCATTTTTTCGTACATATTCCATCCTTGTATCATGAGTTTGCCTTTCATCAGAGTAGTGTTCGTCAGTATCATGCATGAATGAGTTCTGAAGAGTGAATGATATTCCTTTTTCTTGTTGGTATGACCTCACAATGCGAAATCAATAAAGCTGAAGGAAATTGGCAAGGCATTGGATGATGGTGGTCCTTCCGAGCAACTGAAATGGAGGTTCTCTACAGATTCTACTCCGCCATCCTCCCAACAAGATTTGCAAGACAACGCAAGGCTAGACAGTCAACGTAGCTGTGTAGATGATGAGCACATCTCCCCTACTCCACCATCACAGGTGCTTGCTATAACTTGGCACTATTAAATGTGGTTGCATGTTGCGTATGATGTCTAGCTTGTATTGCTTCTAACTTTGTTGAATTGCATCTGCTTACTTTACACATAATGCCTGTGAATATGACATGTGTTCTTGTTTCTACATCAGACTACTATTCTTGCATATCCCGCATCAGTCACTTATGATAAGGCACCTTTAAGTCGCCACTGTGATATTGGTTGTGTCTTGCATATGATTTCTAGCATGTACTGCTTCTAATTTGTTGAAACTCCATGCAGTTTGAACTTGGGAGAGTGATATTGGTTGCATCTGTCATATGGTGTCTAGCTTGCAGTGCTTCTAATTTGTTGAAATGCCTTCTGCTTAGTTACCACATCATAGGTGTGAATATGTCACACCATCCTATTTTTCATACATATTCCATCCTCGCATCACGTGTTTGCCTTTCATCTAAGTAGTGTTCGTCAGTATCATGCATGAATGAGTTCTGAAGAGCGAATTTTATTCCTTTTTCTTATCGGTTTGACTTCACAATGCAAAATCATTACAGCTGAGGGAAATTAGTCCGGTAGTGGATGATGGTGGTCCTTTGGAGCAACTCAAACAGGGGGTCTCTATAGATTCTACTCCGCCATCCTCCCAACAAGATTCGCAAGACAACACAAGGCTGGACAGTCAACGTAGCTGTGTAGATGATGAGCACATCTCCCCTACTCCACCATCACAGGTGCTTGCTCTAACTTGACACTATTATATGTGGTTGCATGTTGCGTATGATGTCTAGCTTGTATTGCTTCTAACTTGAATTGCATCTTCTTACTTTACACATGATGCCTGTGAATATGCCACGTGTTCCTGTTTCTACAACATACGTGTACATGATGAGCACATCTCCCCTACTCCACCATCACAGGTGCTTGCTCTTACTTGGAACTGTTATACGTGGTTGCATTTTCCGTATGATGTCTAGTTTGTATTCCTTCTGATTATGTTGAATTGCATCTGCGTAGCTTACAACTTATACCTGCAATGATCACTTACCCATAAGACACATTTAACTTGGGACTGTGATGTAGGTTGCATCTTGCATTGTCTTCTAGCTTATACTGCTTCTAATTTCTTGAAATGGCTCTTACGATGAGACACTTTTTACCTGATAGAGTGATATTGGTTGCATGTTCATATGGTGCCTAGCTTTCATTTCTTCTAATTTTGTTAAAATTCCTTCCGCTTACTGTTTTTTCATACATATTCCATCCTCCTATCGTACGTGTGAATATGAAACACTATCTTTTTTTGTATATATTCCATCCTCCTATCCTGCGCTTGCCTTACATCAAAGTAGTGTTCGTCTGTATCATGCATCAACCAGTTATGCAGAGCTAATTTTATTCATCTTCTTGTGGTTTTGACTTCATAAGGCAATATCAGAAAATAGGAAGGAAAAGAGTAAGTTAGGGGATGTTGGTGGTCCTCCGCACCGACGCAAACAGAGACTCTCTAGATTTGCCACTGCTACTGCTAATGAAGTTGAAGTCCCAAGTCTACATGATGAGTTCATCTCCCGTACTCCACATCGCAGGTGCTTGCTCTAAGTTGACAGTGTGATAATTGGTTTCATGTTGCATATGTTGTCTAGCCTGTATTTCTTCTATTTTGATTAAATTGCACCTGCTGAGTTTATACGTTATACATGTGCATATGACATGGCTTTCTGTGTCTAGAATACACTGCATCTATCTATCATACCATGTTCTTACATCAAAGTACTGCTGTTGTGTATCCTGCATCAGTCACTCATGATTGGACGCTTTTAACATGGCAGTTTGATAGTGGTTGCATATTGCATTGATTTCTACGTTGTACTGCTTCTAATTTTTTGAATTGCCACTTATGACAAGACACTTTTAACTTGGCAGAGTAATATTGGTTACATATTCATATGGTGTCTAGGTTGCATTACTTCTATTTTCTTGAAAATCCTTCTGCTTAGTTTGCACATCGTAGCTGTGAATATGTCATGTCGTCCTGTTTTTCTTACATATTCCATCCTCATACGGTTGTCTTACATCAAAGTATTGCTTATATGTATCATGCATCAATGAGTTCTGAAGAGTGATTTTATTTTTTTGTGTTGTGAGTACAGCTTGACATGGCAAAGTCAAAAAAGAGCAAGGAAAATAATATAGTAGGGAGTGTTGTTACTCGTTGGGTGAAACGGAAAAGGTTCTGCCATCGAGATTCTGCTGGTACTTATAGTGCAGTAGAAGGTCCAAGTCCACCAGCTAAATATACAAACACAGTATCACCTGCTCCACCAGCTGCAGCATCCGCTTCAACTGTACCAGCATCTCAACCAGTTACTCGTTTGTTTGCTCCGGAACTGGCCAGTTCCCAAGCTGCCTTCACACCTAACACTACTTCCGAAGGACTGCTGACACAACAGGACTTGGCAAGATCAGATGAACCTCATGAGCATCAACACCAAGACGGTACCTGACCAAGTCAAGTTGCAGTTGCATGCTCCTTTATATGTACTCTCACAGTTTGATGTACACTAACACTTTCCATATTCATTGTTGAACTAGCACCACGGCGCAAGCGGAAACAGACATCAGGGATAATGCTTGACAGATTAACAAAATCTAAAGGAGGAAGAATGGAGATCCATTTTGAGGCAGGTTTAAAAAGGCCACGTGATGCTACAGAGTCAGCCAAGTTAGTATCAGAGGCAGTCGTTGCCGTTAGGTGTCATGCACGTATCCTCCCAACGTGGATCCAGTACAGGAATGAGAAAGACAATACCCAGTTTAACACCTTCCTTGACCATTTATCCGTAAGTAATGTTATTCATGGCAATTAGTAATATTGTCTTGCTCTGTCGCATACTTTCTAGCTTCCTCCTAATAAGACTCACATTCTTTTTTCAACAGATGAGGTTCAAGTTGGATCCGAAAGATGATGCAATTAGACAAGCATGCACTCGTGTTTTTCAGTCTGCTCTGCGACAGTATCGGTACCACCTTAGAAAATCTCACTTTGAAGGCAAGTCTAACAATGAAATCACCCAAACATCTCTAGTGGAATATATTACAGATGAAGACTGGACAGCCCTCGTTAAACACTGGTCTGATCGAAAGTATTAGGTAGGCTATATGTATTTGATTAGACCACATATTGAACTTGTATTTATGTATGTGCCTTACAAGTGTATCTTCTTCTAGGCTAATAGTTTGAAGAACAAAACCAACCATTCTAAAGTGAAATTCCAACAGACCACATGATCTTGTAGCTATATTGCACACTGCGAGGCTCTTGTAAATAGCTGGTACTTCCTTCTTTTTTTGTGCCATATTATCATATCTATATTGACTTGTTCAAAATACAGAGGAAATCACGTGCGGACCAAAAAGAACCTGAACCGAATGCAGTGCAAATCTTCATGGGTTGCCACACCAGCAAGATGAAGGGCATGAGCACACCAGTTCAAGCCGCTGTTGTAAGTCCTTACTCCTCCTGCCTTGAACTGATTTACTGTGATGTGTTCATTTAACTACTTGGTTTGCAGCCAATGTCAGTTACTCTGTTCACTTTTATTCATAGTTGTCTTAACGTATCATTTCACCTTACATGGTTTAAAAGAGATGAAGGATATTCTTTTGGTCTTGATCTGTAATCTAGTTGTTATGTTCACGTGCGGACACAATGATAAAATAGCCTGTTTGTTTTATATCTGTTTGCCCATGATATGAATGATGCCATACTATGTTCATCCTACTTTAAACCATGTCTCTTTATCCTTAGATGTCAACGAATGTGAGGAAATAGACAATACAGTAGGCATGCTACATGGACATATGTTCCGAAAGTGATTTTATTATGTAGTTGGCACTACAATACATGCTAATGTGTTACAGTAGTTCACCAAAATAAGTTATGTATAAACGTTTAACCTACTTTGTTTATTTTTGTCTCATTCGTAACTTATCTGATACACTAATCTACAAGTTCAAACTTTCAGGAAGCTATGGAATAAATGATTGAACAGCCACAACCACCTGAAGGTGACGAGGCTACTACAGGCACAATGTCACCTCTTGCTGCAGTGCGTCAGTATCTCTCCACTAACAGTGCAAAAAGCACCTTCCTGCGTAATTCTGGGTTGGTTGTCAAGGTAACCTCGTCCAAATCGCCTACTGAACAAAATCTTCCTGCTAGACAGAGTGATATATCTGTGCTCCAGACACAAGTCCAATCCCTAGTGGACGTTGTTTCGGAAACAAGAATAGTGGTTGAGAAATGTCGTCAAGATATGAATGGTTTTGAAACCAGACTATCAGACATTCGCTTCGTTGTTCAAGAGCAATGGAGGAAAAAAGGTGGAGATCGTGCTGCTCCATCAGATTCTACAGCCTGAAACATTAGCACTCATGTCAAATGATCTGTGCTTCTATACATCTGATGGTGCTTTTATCTGGAAGGACTGTAAACTTTATGCCAACAGGCCTTTTGTTGTATGGTTGGAATTTATTTTGTTGTGATACAACATTTATGATGCTGCCTCAGGCTGCAGTAATTACGACGCTATTTTTGTATAGTGTAGGTTTATCTTAGTAATGTATTCGGCCTAAAACTTCGTAGGAGCCCAACATGCCAACATTCGTTGGGCCCATTCCAATTGGGCTAAAAATGATTATGGGCCGAAATTGGCATGTAGCCACTAAAAATATCTGGGCCTAAATCAGCATAAGCTTTCATATTTTTCTGGTAGGCATGTGCCCATAGTGGGCCTTTAACAGGCCTAAACATAATTTGGGCCCTAAGTAAAAATAGGCCGTTTACAGGTGTAAATATCTCGAGCCCATAAAATACATGGGCCTTTAATAGACCGAAAGTGAGATTGGGCCCTAATTGTGCCAAATAACCCACTGGACTTTAACAGGCCGAAATTTGGACGGGTCGTAAATGCACCGACCTAATACACAGGCCTTTAACAGGCCGGAACTTCGGTCGGGCTAGATTATTGTCATTTTTATATGGGCTGTTAATGGGCCCGATATGACGTTGGGCCACATATGGCCCATGGTTTACGTCCGACGTTAACAGGCCGAAAATGACAACAGGCCGAAAGTGGCCCAAAGCTATAGTGGGCCTCTAACAGGCTGAATGTCAGACATGGCCGAATATGACCCAAATCCTTCATGGTCGTTTATGGGCCGAAAGTTTTGATGGCCTGTAAATGGGCCCAAATGAAGCCGGACCTTTAACAGGCTGGAAATACACCGGGTCGTAATTCGGCCCAATTACTTAGCAGACTGTTAACGGGCCAGAAGTGACCATGGGCCGCGTTGATGACAAGTTTAGGACAGGCCGTTCACGGGCCGATTTGATAGAGAATGTTGGGACTTTAGCTGGGCCGACCCATTATGGTCGGCAGAATCTAGTGGGCCCTTAGCTGGGCCGGCCCATTGTGGTCCGCAAAATCTTATGGGCCTTTAGCTGGGCTGGCCCATTATGGTTTGCAAAATCGTGTGGGTCTTTAGCTGGGCCGGCCCATTATGGTCCGCTAAATTTTATGGGCCTTTAGCTGGGCCGGCCCATTATGGTCCGCTAAATCTTATGGGCCTTTGGTTGGGCCGGCCCATTTAATCTTTGTGGGCCACTTTTGGGCCGGTCCACGTGTCAACATATCATAGGCCCATCTCGATCGTTGGATGAGTGACACCTATGCCAACGCGGAGCTGACGCGTGGATCCGTCAGCCAATGAGAATTTTACACGTGGAAAATCGACATTGGTCGTGGCTGTTAACGGGTTATCGGATCCAAAATCTGCCCCGATAGCTTAACGGCATTCCATTATGGTGGATGCCATGTGTCGGTCACCCTTGGCGAAAGCACTTCTGTGACGCGCGATTTATCGTCATGGAAGTGGACACTTCCGTGATGATAATCTTGGCAATGTCATGGAACACTTCTACGACAGCACATGTATGACTATCTTGATTCTGTCATAAATTTGTCATGGATGTACATGCATGACAGAAAACGCGACCTACTATGACAAACACGTATCATCACGGAAGTGTATTTTTTGTAGTGAAGTTCAAGATCATTTGCAAGCTCAATATCAAGAACAAGCTCAAGACGACTCCCAAGATGATCAAGTAACCGCTCCTCTACTCTCTCTGGAGGAGGAATTAGAGCATCGTGCCGCCAAGATCGCATCCAAGCTATCAACCAAAGATCATCTCATGACAAATGTGCTTGGAAGCTTAAGAAAGGGGGTAAGCACTCGTAGACAATTAGCAAATTATTGTGAACATCACGCGTTTGTCTCTTGTGTTGAACCCCAAAAGGTCTATGAGGCGCTCGAGGATCCGGATTGGCTTAATGCCATGCATGAAGAACTCAACAACTTCGAGCATAACAAGGTGTGGAGATTGGTGCCAAGGGCAACGGGGAACCATAATGTCATTGTAACCAAGTGGATATTCAAGAACAAGCAAGATGCTCATGGGATTATCATTCGCAACAAGGCTCGTTTGGTAGCTCAAGGCTACTCCCAAGTCGAGGGTATCGAATACGGTGAAACCTTTGCTCCCGCTGCTCGCCTTGAATCCATTCGCATGTTGATTTATTATACTTCTCATCATAACTTTAAGTTACAACAAATGGATGTGAAGAGTGCTTTTCTTAATGGTCCTATTAATGAGTTGGTGTATGTCAAGCAACCCCCCGGGTTCGAGGATCCCTATTTTCTAGATCATGTATACCAACTCGATAAGGCACTCTATGGCCTTAAGCAAGCCCCACGTGCGTGGTATGACCACCTTACCGAGTTGTTGCAAGATTGCGGTTTTGAAATTAGAAAAATCAACCCCACTTTTTTTACCAAGAAGGTCAAAGGGGAGTTATTTATGTGCCGACTATATGTTGATGATATTATCTTTGGTTCCCCTAACAAAGCCTTCAATGAGGAATTTGTCGCTCTCATGACCTCCAAGTTCAAGATGTCCATGATGGGAGAGTTGAAGTTCTTTCTTGGGTTCGAGGTCAAGTAAATAAGAGAAGGAACCTTCATCAACCAAGTAAAAAACACTCAAGACATGCTCAAGAGATTCAAGCTAAGTGATGTCAAGCCGGCCTCCGCTCAATGCCCGTTAAATGCCAACTTGACAAAGATCCCAATGGTAAAGCGGTGGATCAAAAGGTATATCGCTCCATGATTGGCTCCTTGCTTTACCTTTGTGCATCTAGACCGGATATCATGTTGAGTGTGGGAATTTGTGCATGGTTTCAAGCCGCACCTAAGGAAAGCCTCTTTGTGGCGGTCAAGCGAATCTTTCGATATTTGGCTCATACCCCAAACTTTGGCTTATGGTATCCAAGAGGATCTAACTTCAACCTTGTGGGCTATTCGGACTCCGATTGGGCGGGAGACAAAGTGGATAGGAAGTCCATTTCTGGAGGGTGCCAATTTCTTGGTTGCTCTTTCGTGAGTTGGTCTTCCAAGAAGCAAAGTTGTGTGTCTCTCTCGTCCACGGAAGCGGAGTATGTGCCTGTCGGTAGTTGTTGTGCACAACTTCTATGGATGAGGCAAACTTTAAAGGATTACAGTGAAATTTGTGACAAAGTGCCTCTTTGGTGTGATAATGAAAGTGCCATCAAGATTTCTCTCAACCCGGTTCAACACTTCAAGACGAAGCATATTGAGATTCGATATCACTTCATCCGGGATCACATTAGGCGAGGGGAGATCAAGCTCAGTTATGTCAACAGTCATGATAACCTTGCAGATATTTTCACAAAGCCCTTGGATGAAGCAAGATTTCTCGAGTTAAGGCATGAGCTAAATATCATTGATTCGAGCAATGTGGCTTGAACCCTTGCACACCCCACCATACTCAACTTGTTGTCTTGTTTAGATGTAGGCATGGACATAGGGGGAGAGGTGTTCTATCAATGAGCTCTTCCTCCCTCCATTATGCATAAATTGATCAAGTCTTTCACATCAGCCATTTTTTATGGTACTTGTGCTTCAAAGATGAGTGTTGGTCATGGGCCCAAGGTTAAAATCTTCGCGGCGCCATACCATATAACTCAAACATAGGTGGTCTCGACCACCGCCCTCTCTTTTGGAGAGTCTGTCTGTGTGTTGTTTCCTTTTGCCCGTGCTTCTCTCTTTTGAGTGGTTGTGCTTTAGTGTGGTCGTGTTCGGGTTTGTATTGGCTTGTATTATGTCTTGAATGTTCTTCCTTTTGCTAGTCGTGCGTAAGCCATTTTCCCCCCTTATTCCTGCTTTGGGGCGCCTGAGCAGTACTACCGCAGCAGCAGAGCGGTACTACCGCAGCAGCAGAGCGGTACTACCGCTTATAAGTGGTACTACCACCCTGCCGACACGGCACTGCCGTGGAGCCGTACAGCTGGGCGGTTGCGCTTTAGATCTGCACCAAAGCGGTACTACCACGCCCTGCGCGGTACTACCGCTTAGGGCTGGGTGTGTGGGATTTGTATCGGGCAGGGGGAGTTTCCACTCCTCCATACCCTTCCAGTTTGCCCCATCTCCTCGTCCTCTCCTCTCTCAGGCGACTCCCCAAGCACCGGAGGTCCGCGCCAGGCCGCCGGATCCAGGCCGTCTCCTTCAGTTCCAACCGGTGGGATCGTTCCCCTCCCTCTCCTCTTGCCATGGACGCCGGTATTGCCCCCGTTCTTCCCTCCCTTGGTTCTCTTTCTTGAATCTAGGTTTTGGGCTATATTCGTTGCATTCCATGATTTGTTTCTTGAATCGAGGCTTAGGAAGGACTTGGGAGACTGCTAGACCAGGTAGATTGATGATTAGGTATAGAAATATGGACTTTTGCATCTCCAGTAGTACCGGATCTTGCCGCGGTAGGTGTCAGCCCGCTGACAACCGCTCGGGCGGTACTACCGCTGCACCCTAGCGGTACTACCACTTGTAAGCGTACTACTGCTCTGGTGCGCGGTACTACCGCTCTGAGATGCCAATGCCCATGTGTCTCTGCTTAATCTTCCATCTTTGGTGTTTGTCTTTCCTTGGCTTATGCTCTCTTGCTCTTGTGGTTCGTGTGTGTGTGTTTCAGGTGGTAGTAGCTCCGGGCATCAGGATCACCGCAAGAATCCAGACCGTGCAACGGGTTCCAAGCGTTATCGCTCTTCGGATGTACCAGATGATGCTACTGTTGCTGAGGGTGGCTCGACTGAGCTGCCAAAACGCAAGGTCAAGGTCCCAATGTCGAAGACCTCCGCTGGGCGCAAGTGTGCTAATCAGATGTCTATAATAGAGTTCTGTACCAAGAGGAAGCACAAACCCTACCATGTGGGCCAGGAGCCTGCTCTTCAGAGGCGTCCGTTCTCGAACAGGTTTCAGCAGTCCATCTATCACGATGTCTTGAAGCAAAAGAAGAACTTGTTTGTGAAGGTCAAGTCTGTCGATCTCTCGCACATGGAGAAGGACTTGCGATACTTTGGGGATTCTTTGCAGAGGTGTGAGGAGTTGGATATCAAGAGGATCATTACCTTCAACAAGGACTTTGATGCCGAGCTCGTGGCCCAGTTCTTTGCCACCGTTCACTTTGGGCATGATCCGACCCGCACTCTGACTTGGATGACCAATGGTCGTCTCCTGTCCGCACCATGGAAGGCCTTCATGGTCAGCTTATCGTACAATGATGAGGGTGCCCATACCCCACTTGGGTTTCACCCTCATAAGGAGATTGCCGCTACTCATAAGGAAAAGCTTTGGCCCTATTCTACGAGGAAGGTGTCTGAGACTAGAAAGGTTTCTTATGAGCTCTGGCCCTTCCTAGACATCATGCATCGGATCTTCCGGAACACCCTGTTTCCTCGGGTCGGCAACTTGTATCAGGTGCACTCTTCCCTTGTTGAGTTGCTTCTGTTCTGTCAAGAAGAGCAGGGCTCTCAGCAGGTGCTGGATGTGTCTCATGTGATGTGGTGTGAACTTCACTCTGCTGTCATGGAGCGCAAGTGCATCATTTATTGACCCTATCTTATGCAGCTTATCGAGGACACTTGGGTAGCCAAGTTTCCAGATGAGGAGCTTGTCACAGACAATATGGATTCTCATGATACTATTGAGCTGCGTCAGAAGGAGAAGTGGAGTACGTCTTCTTCAGCACCTCCAGTGTAGGAGACTATCTTATCTGATGCAGATGATGAGGATGATGATGGGCAGGAGTATGTGCCTCCATCTGAGGAGCCCTCTTGGGCGAAGAAACTCAAGGAGAAGATGAAGCGTCTATTCTGCCTTCAGGCCAAGGGCCAGTACAAGGCTCACAAGGAGGACAAGATGGCTCGTAGTCGTGACAAGGCCATTTATGAGACAACTTGGCCTTGAGGTTGCTAGTGGCTCTGAGGAGCGGATCGCTGATGAGGAGACTTGGACCCGACTGCACTGCCCGTGGTCTGACACTGAGGAGGACACTGGAGTTCGCGCTTCTCCCTGTGCTGCAGAGGACTCTGAGGAGGAAGAGCATGACCGGTGATGCCATGGAGATCTACTACCATCGTGTCTCGTGTCGTCCCTTCCCCTTTGGTGTCTTGCTGCCAAAGGGGGAGAGTTAGGGATTTGCTTTGGGTTTTGTGTTTGCGTGTTCGTTCGTCTTCGTTGTGTTCGTTCGCTTTCTTGTTTTGAACTTTGTTCGGCTATGAGTGAGACCATATGGTGTAAGACATATGTGAACTACCCTATCTTATCTACTTTAGTCTCAAGTACTCTGTTATCTTATGAGATGCATCTTTACCGGCACTTATATTATTGCTCTCATGCTTGTCCTTGCTTACTTGTACTTGTTATTATTCTTATATGCAAGGATGTTGTCTGTCTATAAAATATAGGGGGAGTTTGATCCCAAAGATGTGCACATAGCCTTTCATGCTAATTTCCTTGGTGCACACCTCTATGGGGAGCCCGTTGATATTTTGTAGGGAGTTGGTTTGCTTAATTTCCAGTTACTATATTTTGTGCAAATCCCGTGTTGTCATCAATCCATCAAAAAGGGGGAGATTGTTAGGGCATGTTTTTCCCTAGTTTGTTCTGGTGATTGATGACAATAATTTTGCAGACTAATCGTGTGCACTAAGCTTTCCAGGTTATCTAATAAGGGCACTATGCGATTGTTTCCCCTCGAGGACTTCACTTTAGACAGATTATTTTCCCTCGTTTCTTTTTTGGTGGAATTGAGTCGTAGGGATAACGTACTATCAAGAGGGGATCCGTTTCGGAAGAGTATGGGTGGAATCATCACGTACACACTCTCCTTGCACCCTCGCCTTCTTCCTACTTCTTTGGAGTATCCGAGCTGTGCAAAACAAGGGGTGCTGAGTGCCAAGCGGTAGTACCGCGGTAAGGGCGGTAGTACCGCCTATCGGCGGTAGTACCGCTTGTTTGCACCGCTGGTACTACCTCACCTGTTGTGCTCTCGATTTTTTCATGTCGGGTTTCCGTAAAGGACCACGCAGGGGAGCGGTAGTAGGGACGGCAGTAGGGCGTGGTAGTACCGCTTATATTAGCGGTAGTACCGCTCCTACGTCCGCTCCAACTGCCGCTCAGCTCGCTGCCCTCCTCTGTTTTCCAGCGGCTGTAGGGAGCGGCAGTACTGCCCTAGGCGTGTACATCTTCTCCCTCTACCCTAGTTGCCCTATGCCTGCTTGCCACAATGGTAGTACCGTTGTGGCAGCGGTAGTACCGCTCTGGCAACGGTAGTACCGCCCAGATGCGGGTTGCGGGCTGCATAACGGTTGGATGTGTCCCCCATTATATAAAGGGGTCTTCTTCTCCAAGAAGACTTACCTCTTCTCCCCAAAACTCCATTGTTGCTCCACAAGCTTATTTTCGCCCGATCTCTGTCCCTAGCCAATCAAACTTATTGATTTTCTAGGGATTGGTTGAGAAGGCCCGGATCTACACTTCCACCAAGAGAAATTTGATCCCCCTACTAATCCCTTGCGGATCTTGTTACTCTTGGGTGTTTGAGCACCCTAAACGGTTGAGGTCACCTCGGAGCCATATTCCAGTGTGGTGAAACTCCGTGGTTTCGTTAGGAGCCTCCAATTAAGTTGTGGAGAGAGCTCCAACCTTGTTTGTAAATGTCCGGTTGCCGCCTCCAAGGGCACCAATAGTGGAATCACGACATCTCGCATTGTGTGAGGGCATGAGGAGAATACGGTGGCCCTAGTGGATTCTTGGGGAGCATTGTGCCTCCACACCGTTCCAACGGAGACGTACTTCCCTCAAAAGGAAGGAACTTCGGTAACACATCCTCGTCTTCACCGGCTCCACTCTTGGTTATCTCGTGCCTTACTTGTGCAAGATTATTTGTATTATATCCCTTGCTTGCTTGTGTGCTCGTCGTTGTTGCATCATATAGGTTGCTCACCTAGCTGCATATCTAGACAACCTACTTTGATGCAAAGTTTAAATTGGTAAAGAAAAGCTAAAAATTGTTAGTTGCCTATTCACCCCCCCCCCTCTAGTCAAGTATATCGATCCTTTCACATGTCTTCCTCATCTTCGCAGTAGATGTCCTCATCTTTATGCCATGAGTTGCCATGGTCATCGGCCTCTTATTGTTCGTCGACACCATCTTGGTCGCGGCTCTCTTGGCTTTGTGTCTTGTCAGGATCATAGCCTTCGTCTTGGCCCTCAATGTGGAAGGTTTGGCCACGGCCCTCGGAGATGACGTTCTCCATGAATGCAGTGTAGTCGGGGTCGTCGGCCGCCGATGTAAGGATTGGCATTTCGTCGAACAGGTTGTGGCCCTTGGGAAGGTTGATCGTATGAATTGACCGAGGCTTCTTCCTTTGCACCCGGCGAACGACTTCCCGACGCCATTGTACCCCGGCATGACATTGAGGTCGATGACAGGCGCGACGTCAGGTGTGGCCGGCGCGATCACGCCGTCGTCCGGCGACTTGGAGAACCAGGTCTGAGCATGGTACCTTGGCGGATGAAAATCGGCTGTCTTCGCTGTTATGGAGGAGCTGGGCGACGGGCACTGTGGAGGGCAAACGCCCGATGAGCCCGTGCTAGCCGCAACCATGGCAGCGACCGAGAGAATGGCCGGTGAGGCAGGTCGGCACAACCATAGCATGAGGAGTGTGCCTCTTGGCGACAATGGCCTCCTTGTCCTCAATGGCGGCCTTGGCGGCGAAATCGACAGTGGCTTTCTTCTCCGCCGCAATGGTTCGTCGGGCCCTCCTCCTTGCCGATTCATGGTTGAGCCGCACGAGCTCCACCGGCGTGACCACCGACCACGGCTTCTTCGGGCCCTTCTTCTCTGCCGTGGGGCGCGCGATGGTGGCTGGGTCGCCGACCATGGAGGAGGGAGGGAAGGGGTTGGGAGGTTTTTTGAGAAAGGAAGGGAAAGTGAGCGCGTTGTGTCCCCGACGGACGGGCCAGGGGAGGACAAGGATGTGCGTCCCGTCCGTCCGCGCATTGTTCGTTTCGACGCAAACGCGGCCTAAATTTGAACAAAAAACAAATGTTTGTTCGACGTGTTTTGTGTTTGTTTATCCTCGAACGGACACCGCACCATTTAGGTCCGTGCGTTTGGAGTTGACCTAATTGCACCGTGACGACTTGTTCTAGAGTCTAGATAGAGGGGGCGCTCGGGCAGCTTAACCAGTCGTCCGAATTGATCGATCAAATCAAACCTTAAAGCATAGCGTATCCAACCGTACGCTGTCTGCCTTTTCCTTTTCTTCTTTTTTAAAGATGCACGCTGTCTTGTTGGTCTGGTGCTTTGCTGTGCTGCCTGAGCTGAGGAAGATGAAGGTTGGTGCAACGGTGGCTCCGCCAAATTAAGAGCTGCCAGCATTTAACGTGGAGTCTGTAATGTACGCGAAAAGTCTTGGCGTGGCAGCGTGATGGACGGGATGGATGGCAGCGCCTACCAGGCCGCCAGCACGCAGCGTGGTCTACTGCCGCCCACCTGCAAATCTGCAATGCAGGCTGCCGCCACGGGAGCTCCAGCTGTTTTGCACGAGAGTTCCACGCAAATTTACCATCATGGAAACTAATTGAGGGCTTCAGGATTTGCATAGGAATTCTAGAGGATTGAATTCCAGAGAAATTTTGCTTATGCTGGTTGTTTGATTCATAGAACTGAATCTTATTAGAGTTTTTTCTAAGGATTTTTTTGTACTACTACTTCTCATATGATTTCTAGCATCCACTCAAGCTTCTTTGAAAAAAAAAACCAATTGTTTTCCCTACGACACAATCGAACGAACCAAAACTCTAGGATTTGAGACGAGCATTGACAATCTAATTCTGTGTTTTTCCTATTCCCTCGTTCTTAGAATCCTTTGAATCAAAAAGGCCCTGAAATCAGTTGTGTCAGACTCCAACTATTTTGCATAATTCACCATAGTGCCAAAAATTAGTAGGACCGATTATGTGATAGTCCGCCGCCATTGACTTCTCTTTCCCTCAGCCCTGCTAGAGGCTATGGTCGGGCAAAGCCTTGGCACCGGTTGATGAAGGTGATGACGGCAATGCCATCGCTCCGTGGGTCATGGCCTTCGCGGTGGACTCTAGGAACTAAAGCGGCGGGCTCAACTATGACCAACAGTGATACCTACCAGTGAGGGCGCATGCAGATGTTGGCCATTCCGCTCGGGAGACGGGTGGCAAGGGGTGCTCCGGTGCCAAATCTAAAGGCCGCCGCCACGCCCAACTGCTCAGCTTCTCCGGATCTAGGTCTTGGTTGTTCCTGGCCTCATATCAGGGTGATTTGGGGCGGCCCACGGTGGGGATAGGGTTCTGGAAGAAATCTCTGGTTTGTGGGTGGTCACGATGGCGGCAACGTTCATGGGTGTCATCTCCCTCTTTGAAGGCATCGTCAAGGATTCCTTCGTCCCCTCCTTCTTTGTTTCCCGGGCCTTTTCAGCACGAGGAGGATGTCGCCAACAATGGCCCTAGTCACCTGGTGTGTCAGTAGGTTGATAACTTGGATATCACAGGCAAAAACCGTTGATGACAATGCCTACAGGCATTGTTGCCTTGTTGAAGGTGTGAGAGATACGATTTTCTCCTCTCAACCCCTATTGCTCAAGGGAAAACCCTAGATCCGTGTGCCCTTGGACCGGATGAGAGTGCATGTAATCCCCTTGGTGGATATTGATAATTATTGTCAACATATCTCAAGGGACTAATGTTTAAATTAGCTTATCTCAGAAAAGTTCTCTTTGGTTGCAACAAAAGAGGTGAAAGGTGACCCCCACAAATTCTCATGGATACAAAGTGTTGGCCAAGTCAAGGATCGATCCAAGATCACATTGAGTCCATAAATGTGCCGATACAATCAAAAGGGAACGAGGTTTGCTAAGTTGTTTTTCTCTCTCTTTGTGCTCAAAGATCAAACCCAATATGCCTTCATAATACTTCCATTTCTCCACTATATCTATCTACACTTTCATGTTCTTAGTTCAAAACCGCCGAGCTCTTCAGTCAAAAACATCAAGCTCTTTGGTCAAAACCGCCACATTGTTCCTCCAGATATAGTTATCGGAGGTGCCAACCATTCCACTCGAACCCACCGAGGCACTTGACAAACCTTCTATTGCCCTACTGAAAGTTTCCGAAGCATCCCACTCAAAATTCGAAGTGGTAACAAAGAGTATGCCGCTACTGAGGTAGTCCACTCGGAGCCTCCGAATGCTATCCGGTCGTACCATTCGAGTTTTTTGAAAGTTGCCACCTTTAGGGTCTCTTTGATTCAAAGGATCTTCATAGAATTTTTGAAGAATTGAAATCCTTAGGAATTTTTCCTACGTTGGTCGTTTGATTCGTATGATTGAATCTTGTAAGATTTTTTTCTAAGGATTTATTTGTACTACATTTCACAGGAATTCTAACATCCACTCCAACCTCTTGAAAGAAATCCTTTGCTTTTCCCGTGACATAATCAAACAAACTCAAATCATATAGGGATCCAATGGACATGCCATTTCAATCCTATGTTTTTCCTATTCCTGCGTTTTTGCAATCCTACGAATCAAAGAGGCCCTTAGTACCGTCCGATGCTCCGAGCTGATCACTCCAGAGCCTTCGGAGTATTTTTTTTTTTTTGAACAAAGAAAGGTACTCAGAGGCGCCAAGCTTTCATTCATCTTAAAAGCAGTTTACATCGAGTAAAATCAGTGCAGGTGATTATGAACCGAGGCTTGTAACAGGGGACAATGTTCTACAGTATGATCAGGATTGCTGTACCTGTACCTATCATTAGGATGAGTTACAGACTCCTGCGTGAGTGCTACTTTTGCAGAATCATGGGCTTGCTTCAACGTCTTGATTTCTGAATATGTGATAGACCTGCAGTCATGGCACAAAAATCTGCAATATGGCTTCTAATTTGGTTTATTCTGGGCAATCTCTCTGCTGCCGCTTTCGCAAGCGTAAGATTATCTGAATCCTAATGAGATCGGAATGTATGGTTCATTAATCATTATGTTTGTAACTTTTGATGCATTATGATGAGCATGGCTCGCCAGCTCAACGCCCATCTCCTGGTACACGCGACGCGACCCAACCCCACGTGAGATACTACTCCTTCGTACGTCAGGTATGCTGATTAATTCCATCTATCCTACCGCCTCAGATGCAGCCCAATTTCGTGTCTGATATCATGATGTTTAAAGCGTTGCAAGCAGTGACCAACTGCCCCACAGTTACAGGAACCCCTGACACTCGAAAGGGCCAGCGACACTGCTCATGGAGGAACAGGCAGATGCTTCAGACAAATGGCTTTACAAACCTGAAAATTATCAATTTACATGTGCACAACGGGTCTGCACAGACTAGGCTACTACACTGGAAATAGTTCATACCACAACCAAAGCTCACATGGAACACGCTAGTGCTTGCATCTTGATTCTTCTTCCAGGAACTACTGGGGCTTAAACTTCAGAGACGCACTGCAGGGCAGAGAGGATGAATGAGTGAAAAGAAGAGACCTCATCCATGCAACCTGCCAACAAGGGCAAAATGTTGCGAAGATGGTCGAAGGAAGGTTTCAAGCATACATACCTGTTGATGCAGTATCTCTTCCCCGTCGGCGGTGGCCCGTCGTCAAAACCGTGGCCCAGATGAGCGTCGCAGACGGCGCACAGGGACTCGGTCCGGGGCATGAAGAAGATCGACATATCAAGCTTGCTTTTCACATTGTCGCCAACCGGCTGGTAATATGACGGCCATCCAGTGCCACTATCAAACTTGGTAGATGACCTAAAACACAGGCAAGCATCAGGGCAGAACAATGAGCGCAATAGCAGATAGTGTTTCAAGTGCAAAGGTGGATATCTTCCGCTTTTTAAATGGTCCTTCCTGGAGGCTTTGGTGTGGTTCTCCATTCGGCGCCGTGGTCCTTCCTGGAGGCTTTGGTGTGGTTCTCCCCTCCCACTTCTCCCTCGAGCACAGGTGAAGACCTGCCCTCCCCTTGCATGGTCGATGGCGGCATCCGGTGCCGTGATCCTTCTTGAAGGCGTCTTCCGGGGATTGCTCGTGTGGGGTGGAGCTGCTGGTGGCGTGGTGACGGTGTGAGGTAGCCTGTTCTTATCAGTGGCGGCTGCCGTGGTCTCGGTCCAATCCCTGACCACTGCTTTGGCTATGCCCCTTTTGGCCTTCTCCATGGATCTTCGCCTTCGTCCGATGACTTGCGGTTGTGAGCCGTTTCGCTTAGCACTAATGTACTTGCCGTGGTGGAGCGGTACTTCATCTCACTCATTGATGGCGGCGAGGATCGGCGGCATGGCGCTGTGGAGGTTCGCCGCCCGATGCGCGGAGATGGACTCGCGCAGGAGGAGGTTGCTGTCTGGCGTCATGGTGACGCCGATGGCTGAGTGGCCAGATAAGGTAGAAACCTCGATATGATCTGAAGATGGACCTGCGGAAGATGGTGGCGACGACACACGAGTGCGTCTGACCGGATTGTGCCCCAGACCCAGTATGTGGCTCGGCTGGGGATTCCGAATATGTTTCGGTTTCCGGCTTTTGATGTTAGGCTTAGGTGAGTGGTTCGGGTAGTGGCCTAGCTAGCACCCCTTCATCATTTTGGGTAGGAGTAGTGGCATGTGTTGCCAAGATGGTGGATTCAGACTTATTGTTGTAATACTTTGTAAGGTCCTCGAGAATAATCAATAATATGGCCGTATGCATCTCCCGGATGCAGAGGCCGGGGGTCATCCCTCTTTTCTAAAAAAAAAAAATCTAGATACATCCATACGTGCGACAAGTAATTCGGAACGGAGGGAGTAATTCAGTGATTGACAGTTTGTCCACAAGAAATCTCCTTGAGCCATCAGTGCATCGCCTGAATCCTAAACATCGGCGAGTGAAGGTCATGATAGTTTGTCACTATGAACATCATGTTCTGTTTTGTCATCCATAAAGCGGCATCATTGCCATAACAGAGGTCTACCTGGGCCAAAATCAAAGCAAATAGGGACATAACTACTCACGCCTCACAGCACAGGTCCCCCGAGCCTGTTTCATCTGACATGATCAATTCAGGCGCGAAGCTGCACCACCAAACCCAGAGCAAACTCCACCTTCAATTTCTCTCAGTCGCACCGCGAGTAGGCCATGATTTTTTTTGTGAGAGTAAAAGCACGAGCCGTAGGAAAACGGAAATAAACGGCGTGCACCTGGGGCCTGTCCGGACGGCGAAGGCGACGACGGCGCGGCGCCCATGGCGCGAACGGCGGTCCGCCTGTAGCCGCCGCCGCGGGTCGTGCCGGGTCGGGGTCGCGCGGAGGGGAGGAGGGGCGGGAGGTAGGAAGGCAGGCGCGCTCGGGACGAGACCAAGGCAGCAGCGGCGTGACACCGGACGGCCATCGATGAGGTCGAGCGACTAGTATTCCTTTCGCGGGACGGACGCACGGACGCTGGGAAGCGGTGCGGTGCGGTGCCCAAAAGGTTTTGGTTTGTTTTGGTTTCGTGGCTGCCGTTGCCGAGACGTGGAGGAGCGCCGACCGGCACACGCGCGCGAATGGTTGTTTCGCCACGCCGTGTGCTCATCGGTGAGCGGTGGTGGTTTTTTCTTTCCAACAGAGGGGTGGTGGGATCAGATGCTTAGGCTGGTTATAATGGGGAGTAACTTAGACTAGTGTCATGCATATGATACTAGTCTAAGTTATTACCTTCATAATGCAAAGTAACATAATAACAGTATCATAGATGTTTTCATTTATTAACTCGTAGACTCATCTTATTTTAAAAAGCACTATATATTACAGTAACATTACCATCTCTCATTAATTATTTGTCACATAAGCAGAATTTTCTCGAAGTGCGCTATGTTACTAGCTAATTTACTCCCACTATGACTAGTCTTAGAGCATCTACAGCCGCGCCCTCAACAGGTCCATCCTAGACATTTTTGCCGCGTCGGCGTCCAAAAATCGGCCCAGTCGCGTTCCAGAAACCCGCTTTTCGCCGGTTTGGGCCAAAACTGACGCTGGTGGGTCCAGGCCGAACCGGGGTGAACGATTTTGGCGCGAAGGAGCCGCCGGCCAGCCGCGCCAGCGAGACGACGCCTCGTCTTTCCCCAGAACGCCTCGGTTTCCCGCGGGGAATCAATGGCAAGGCTGCCGCCGGTCAACCTTCCAATGATTCCTCACGGGCCGGCGCGTCACGGCGCCACCGAGTTTCACTTGTCATAAGCCACTGCCAAACCCTAGCAATTCGGTTCTACCGATAGGGATCTCGGTCTCATCGAGATGGGATTGCAAACTCTCTGTTTCCCCTTCGTAACTTTTCGGTCTCACCGAAAGAGCGAATCGGTCCCACCGAGATTGCAATGTAAACTCTTTGTTTCCCTTTTGTAACTTTTCGGTCTCACCGAAAGAGCAAATCGGTCCCACCGAGTTTGCCTGACCAACTCTCTGGTTAGCTTATTACCAAACTCGGTCTCACCGAGTTTGTGTAATCGGTCTCACCGAGATTACGTTATGCCCAAACCCTAACCATATCGGTCCTACCGAGTTGCATGTCAGTCCCACCGAAAATCTCTAACGGTCACTAGGTTTACCTTTTTGGTCCGACCGAGTTTGTTGATTCGGTCCCACCGAGATTGGAAAACTGTGTGTAATGGTTAGATTTTGTGTGGAGGCTATATATACCCCTCCACCTCCTCTTCATTCGTGGAGAGAGCCATCAGAACACATACACAATTCCAACTCATATGTTCTGAGAGAGAACCACCTACTCATGTGTTGAGACCAAGATATTCCATTCCTACCATATGAATCTTGATCTCTAGCCTTCCCCAAGTTGCTTTCCACTCAAATCTTCTTTCCACAAAATCCAAATCCTATCAGAGAGAGTTGAGTGTTGGGGAGACTATCATTTGAAGCACAAGAGCAAGGAGTTCATTACCTACACACCATTTGTTACTTCTTGGAGAGTGGTGTCTCCTAGATTGGCTAGGTGTTACTTGGGAGCCTCCGACAAGATTGTGGAGTTGAACCAAGGAGTTTGTAAGGGCAAGGAGATCGCCTACTTCGTGAAGATCTACCGCTAGTGAGGCAAGTCCTTTGTGGGCGATGGCCATGGTGGGATGGACAAGGTTGCTTCTTTGTGGACCCTTCGTGGGTGGTTGCTTCTTTGTGGACCCTTCATGGGTGGAGCCCTCCGTGGACTCGCGCAACCATTACCCTTCGTGGGTGGAGCCCTCCGTGGACTCGCGCAACCGTTACCCTTCGTGGGTTGAAGTCTCCATCAACGTGGATGTAGGATAGCACCACCTATCCGAACCACGGGAAAAACATCCGTGTCTCCAATGGTGTTTGAATTCTCCAAACCCTTCCCTTTACATTCTTGCAAGTTGCATGCTTTACTTTCCGCTGCCAATATACTCTTTTCATGCTTGCTTGAATTGTGTGATGATTGCTTGACTTGTCCTACAATAGCTAAAATCTGCCAAGAACTAAAATTGGGAAAAAGGTTAAGTTTTTATTTGGTCAAGTAGTCTAATCACCCCCCTCCCTCTAGACATACTTTCGATCCTACAAGTGGTATCAGAGCTTTGGTCTCCATTTGCTTTGATCTCCATAGCTTTTGGTGGTCATAGCCTTGGTTTCACAACCTAGGAGAGTATGGCGTCTAGCGAGGGAAATTATCACCGTAGAGGTCCTTACTTTGATGGTACTAATTTTGCTAGTTGGAAGCATAAAATGAAAATGCATATTCTTGCACATAACCCCGCCGTTTGGGCTATTGTGTGTGTTGGTTTGCAAGGTGACTTCTTTGATGGGAAAGAACCAAACCGTGAAGCTACCGCGGATGAGTTGAAGATGTTGCAATACAATGCTCAAGCTTGTGATATTCTCTTCAACGGATTGTGCCCCGAAGAACTCAACAAAATCAGCCGTCTTGAGAATGCAAAGGAAATTTGGGACACTTTGATTGATATGCACGAAGGTACCGACTCCGTCAAAGAATCCAAGTTGGATGTGCTTCAAAGTCAACTTGACAAGTTCAAAATGAAGGATGGTGAAGGTGCCGCTGAAATGTACTCTAGGCTTGCTCTCATCACAAATGAGATTGCCGGCTTAGGAAGTGAAGAGATGACTGATAGATTCATCATCAAGAAGATTCTAAGAGCCTTGGATGGAAAATATGATACCGTGTGCACATTGATCCAAATGATGCCCAATTACAAAGATCTCAAGCCAACGGAGGTGATTGGAAGAATTGTTGCTCATGAGATGTCACTTAAGGATAAAGAGGAACTTCACAACAAATCAAGTGGTGCCTACAAAGCCTCATGTGAAGCCCCTACATCATCAAGTGAGAAACAAAACTTCAATGAAGAATTGAGCTTAATGGTGAAGAACTTCAACAAGTTCTACAAGAGTAGAAGCAAAGATAGAAGCTTCAAGTCAAGGTCCTAGAATGACAAAAGATCTTCTAGTCGAGAGCGAAACTGCTACAGTTGTGGAAGACCCGGACGCTATTCCAATGAGTGTACGGCTCCCTACAAGAGAAGAGAAGATTCTCCAAAAAGAAGAAGCAAAGAATCACCACCAAGAGAGAGAAGGAGTAGAGATGATCGTTATGAATGAAGATACTCACGGAGAAGCAAGGATTCAGAAAGGAAGGAAAAATCATCAAGGAGCTACACAAAATGAAGACATCAAGCTCATGTTGGTGAATGGGTATCCGGCTCCGACTCCGACAGCCACTCCGAGAGAAGTTATCACTCCGACTCTGAAGATACTCAAGATGAAGGTGTTGCCGGTCTAGCACTTGTGTCAACCAACTCCTACGACATATTTGACTCACCAAATGAAGGAATTGGAAGATGCTTCATGGCCAAAGATCCTAAGGTAACACACCCCGAGTATGTTGATTTCAATAGTGATGAAGATGACTTGTTAGGTGATGATTTGCTTGTTGACAACTCTAGTGATGAATACTATGATGAAACATCAATTAATCAAGCTAATCAAGATAAAACGAATGACAATGATAAGGAGAAGATTGAGGCTCTAACTAAAGAACTAAACACTCTTAAGTTAGCTCATGAAACTATCTTCGAAGATCATCGAGAACTTTTAAGAGCTCATGAGAAATTACGCTTTGAAAAGCTCAATCTTGAGCAAGAGCATGAGTTCTTAAAAGCAATCAATGATGATCTCCGCAAGAAAAGTTCTTCTTACATTGCCAAGCGTTTACTCTTATCCACTTACATGCCTCAAGTCAAGTCTAGTAACAAGAACAAGAAAGATTCTTCCTCTAGCAGTAACAATGATCATGCTAAATCCAACATTGTTGCTTCTAGTAGTTCTCTTGATTCCACTAATGATTCTCTTAGCCAAGTTACACTTGAGCAAGAAAATAGCTTATTGAAGGGAATTATAGAGAAAGGAGTGTACAAAAGCCTTGCCGGGAGTAAGCAATTCGAGGAAATTGTGCGCAAGCAAGGAATGCACCGGAAGAATCAAGGTGTTGGTTTTGAACGAAAGTTCAATGCCAATGGAGTTGAGTGGGAAGAAGATCAATACCCCAAGACAAAGTTTGTTCCTCAACAAGAGAAGTATGATACTTCTTTCAAGGGGACACAAGCTCAAGATGATCTTCCACCACAAGACTACAAGCAAAAAGGCAAGGACAAGCTTCAAGAGGAAATTGATGCATTTGAAGAAGCTCCTAAGACCTTATTCAAGTGGATTCCCAAGACTACTTCAAGTTCCACTTCATCAAGTACGACTACAACTCCAAGGATTCCCATCAAGATGGTGTGGATCCAAAAGAAGAAGAACTAGAGAGTTCTTGAGGGTGACTCCGCCAACATACTTCACTCTTATCATTTTGGCAAGAACAAGTGCAATCAACTTCCACATCTTGCACTAGTTCAAGGAGTCACAAACCCTCTTGTTGGTAAGACAAGGGACAAGGTAACCTAAAAGTTTTCATGGACATCATCTTGTGTGTGCATCACTCTATGTCTATGGATATCCTTGTTTGTTCCTTGTGGGACTAACCCATGTAGGTATTGAAAGTGCAATTCACTCAAATGGATAGCTCCAAGTGATCTACATCAACATTGAGCATCCACATCTTCAACATCTACATGAAGTCATCATCGATAAAACCCGAGGTTAGTTCATCCCTCTAAGGGGGGATATCACATCTAGGGGGAGCTTTACTCTAAGACTTGAACTAAAGCAACTCTAAAGATGTGAACACAACAATGCTTTATGTAAAAGTGGTAACCCCACTTGAGCTTAAACGATGAGTATGACCTATGATCAAGTGTTCTCACTTGACTCCTAAGTCAATATACTCATATATAGATGACCTTGTCATCACAAATTGCTTGATAGATGCTAGAATTGGTTGTGCATGCCTTGTCACATATTTCATTTGCCATCTTATTGTGTGAGCATGCTTGTTGCATATTTTACTCATTCGAGGACATCCACTTGTTGTTTTGATTGTTTGGTTTTATTTCCTTTTGCCAAGTGGATGGACAAGAATGCCTAAGAACCTCCTCTAGCTATCTATGCTTTTCTCGTCTCAAACTCTATTCATGCTGCATCACAAAATTTGATCAAGTCAGATTCGAACCACTCTGTGTGAGGAGCGCTCGGAGTCCCCGATTCATCATAGACTTAAACTTCCAAAACCTCTTTATGATTCTCGGTCTGACCGATACCCTACTTTCGGTCCTACCGAGATCATTAAGTTGATCTAGGTTTTCGATCTCGGTGCAACCGATTTGAACCATTCGGTCACACCGAGTTGCAACAACTATATACAGTTTTGCATCTCGGTGCCACCGAGTTGTTCCACTCGGTCACACCGACAGGGTCGGGCTATATATAGTCACGGGCAAAAATTTGGAAATTTCTCCGAACCCCTTCGCCCACGCGATAGCCTGCTCTGCCAACTTGGTCTCCGGATCGTCTCCTTGCCGCCAGCCACCTCCAGTCACTGGTCTCCGTCGCCGTCAATGGAAATTCAACCCCGCCGTTGCCGCCGTAGCGAGTCTCCGCCGAACTAGGGTATGGACTCGATCTTTGTGCTATTCCCCAATCCGATTCTTAGCACATTGTGATCATCATGATTCTTGCCACGTTTGTTAAACTTCTATCCAGTCAATGAACTTGTAGATTAGGTTTAATTCGGAAATTTTAGGGTTAGGTTTCTGCCGAAACCATCTCAGACCCACCGAGTTGAAAAACTCGGTCCCACCGATTTGGCTTATGCCCTTGCACAAGTGAGACTCAGTCTGACCGAGAATTACTTATCGGTGTGACCGATTTTGGAACTCTGTGAAACCCTAGCAGTCTCGGTGCCACCGAACTGTGACTCGGTCTGACCGAGTTCACTAGTTTAGGTGCCAAAACTGCTTCGGTATCACCGAGTTTAGAAATCGGTAGATCCGAGATGCTTTCAGTGGGAAACTAAAACTAAGTTTTTGAATTATTCTTTTGCAAAAATCTCTGCATTTTGTGATGCTTATCCACTCTATCTCATCTATAACCTATTCACAGGGTCAGCAGTCAGAGTTTGCATCATGTCAGACCAAAGTGATAGCCAGAACTTGTCAGAGCAGCAAGTGCAGACGAGTGAGGGCACTAGTCCCTCAAGTTCCTCAGATGATGGCAGCAGGGGCACCCCTAGAAATCTGCCAAAAGCCGCCACAAGACAAAGGAAGAAGACAACGTCAGAATCAGAGGATGAGGACTATGTGGCAGAAGAGGAAGCAACTTCAAAGAGAGTAGTGCTCGAGAAGGAACATGGCTCAGCTCAAGGCACAAAGCCAGGATTGAAAATCAAAAGGCCAGCAGGTAGGCAGCCTATGCCAAAGGCCAGAGCTTCAACTGAGAAGCCCACTCCCATTGAGCCAGTTGCTGCTGAAGGCAAGAAAAGGAAGGAAAGGGTCAAGAAGACCGTAGCCAGAGTGCTTGGAAAGGCTTCCATCATGGAAGAAGAGGAAGAAGAAGAGGTTGCTGCACCAGCACCTAAGGCACCCAAGCTAATGGGTGATGCTATCAAATCAAGGGCTACTGCATCTAAGCCCAAGGAAGCACCCAAGGCTGCATCAAAGGTCAAGACAGCTCCAAAGAGAAATACGAGGAGCATACCTGCAACTGAAAAGAACAAGGCCCCAGTGCCTGAAGCTGCTGAAGAAGATGATGAAGAGCATGTTCTAAGAAAGCTCAAGCCCAAGATCCCAGACCACAATGATGCTCATCCTGTGGCTGAGGACATGAAGCTCAGGAGAGACTCAGGGCTCAGGAAGTGGAGAGAAGCAGATCCGTATGCTTCAAGGAGGAGGACTGCTGTTGACTACAGGTTCCACACTAAGGAACAACAGGACTTCTATGAGACAATTTTGTTGGACAAGAAGCCAATTGTATGTGATATGAGATGGGTCGACTGGGAATACATCAAGGACAATGAAGAGCACTATCCTGGAGTGCAAGACAGCTTCAATGCTTGTGGAGTAGCAGACTTTGTTGGGCAGAAGCTCACAAAGTGGAACGAGGAACCTATTATGTAATTCTACTCCACGGCACACTTCTATCCAGATGGTAGGATAACTTGGATGTCTGAAGGTACGAGGTACCAATCTATAGTTGCTGAATGGGCTCAGCTGATCAATGCCCCAGAAGAGCAGGAAGATGACTTGGATGTATATGCCAAGAAGAAGATGGACCACAACTCTATGTCCAACATGTACAAGGAAATTCCAAATGAAGCACTTAATACGTTCAAGTTTGGCTCAGTACACTATCTTCTGTCAGGGCTGCCAACCATCAACTGGATCCTTAGGCACACCTTGTTGCCCAAGTCAGGTGATCACAAGATGATCAGAGGCCATGCGATCAATTTGCTTCATATATTTGATGTGCCACAGAAGTTCAAAGTGATGAGCCTCATGGTAGAGACCATTAAGAGGACAACAGCTGATCAGAAGAGGAGCTGTGGATATGCCCCACAAATTCAGGAGTTAATCAACTCCAAGATGGGCACAAGCATATACTTATTGGACAAGGAACACCTGCCCATCCGTCCAGATTTTGAAGATAATCAAGTTGTCATGAATGAGAATGAGCCATCATCTGCCCAAGCACAAGCCAAGAAGGAGAAGGCGAGGAAGGAGAAAGCTGCCAAGATGCCTACTCAAGAGGAGGCATCTGAATATTTCCTGAAAACCAAACAAGAGCATCTTGGTTACTTGATTGCATCCACCCTGCGGATTGAGCAAGGACTAGCCACCCTAACTCAGAACCAGGCAAGCTTAGAGAGGATCATGGAACAAAAGTTCTATGACTTGGATGTCAAAGTGACAGAGATTCAGACTGCAGTGGAGCAGCTCCAGGATGACATGCAGGAGAGGAGAGGCAAGACTACAACTGATGCCTTTGCCAGAGTGCCACGAGGTCCGAGGTCATCTGCAGTGCCAGTTGCTGACCCTAGAGCCACCACGTCTGCACCAGCTATAGCCTCAGTTCCACTAGCTCCAGCGTCCACTTCAGCCTCGACTCCGACCACGTCTACAGAAGGCTTCGTCCTTGGAGTGCTCCGGACTCCACCACCACCTGAAGATCAAGCCTGAGTGTCGACTTCGCACTATGCATTTTCTAGGAACTTTTTGGTAACTTGTTGCCAAAGGGGGAGAAAATGTATAGATCATAGGCTTTGAGAGAGAGTGTTGGTTTTATTCTCTCTTGTTTTATTTGGTGGTTTTTCAAACTTTGTTTGCTTTTGTGTGAGATACTATGTCATTGCTCGTGAGACATTGATGATCATGTGTTTGATCATAAGCTACACTTAATGTTTGCTTAATATTATCATCTTATCTATCTTATGTGATCATTCACTATTCTTGGTGATGAGTGCATGTATTTCATTCTTATCATTTTAAGCGCTCCACCAAGATGTATGTGACATGGAAGAGTAACCCATGACTCTAACTCTTTGTGCATTTGCAGTCCAAAGCAAATTTTAAATATGCACAAATTTAGGGGGAGCTCTTACTTGTCACATACTTCTCAAAGCGACGATATATTTCATGCTTATTATCATTTGTTGAAGCTTTGATCTATATGTTGTCATCAATTACCAAAAAGGGGGAGATTGAAAGTGCAACTATCCCTAGGTGGTTTTGGTAATTCATAACAACATATAGCTCATTGAGCTAATGCTATTCCAAGATGACTATTTCAGGAAAGCTCAATGATTGGCATGGCATGGATGTGAAAGTGGAACCCTCAAAATGCTAAGGACAAAGGATTGGCTCGAGCTCAAAAGCTCAAGACTCTTCATTTTATATTTTAGTGATCCAAGATCACATTGAGTCTTTAGGAAAAGCCAATACTATCAAGGAGGGATGAGGTGTTGCTTAATGAGCCTCTTGCTTCATGTGCTTAGTGATATGCTCCAAAACCCTCAACTACTTTCCCATATCCACATATGACCTAAACCCTAAGCCAAACTCGGTCCTACCGATTCTTTCTATCCGGCGCCATCGAGTTTCACTTGTCATAAGCCACTGCCAAACCCTAGCAATTCGGTTCTACCGATAGGGATCTCGGTCTCATCGAGATGGGATTGCAAACTCTCTGTTTCCCCTTTGTAACTTTTTGGTCTCACCGAAAGAGCGAATCGGTCCCACCGAGATTTCAATGTAAACTCTTTGTTTCCCTTTTGTAACTTTTCGGTCTCACCGAAAGAGCAAATCGGTCCCACCGAGTTTGCCTGACCAACTCTCTGATTAGCTTATTACCAAACTCAGTCTCACCGAGTTTGTGTAATCGGTCTCACCGAGATTACGTTATGCCCAAACCCTAACCATATCAGTCCTACCGAGTTGCATGTCAGTCCCACCGAAAATCTCTAACGGTCACTAGGTTTACCTTTTCGGTCCGACCGAGTTTGTTGATTCGGTCCCACCGAGATTGGAAAACTGTGTGTAATGGTTGGATTTTGTGTGGAGGCTATATATACCCCTCCACCTCCTCTTCATTCGTGGAGAGAGCCATCAGAACACATACACAACTCCAACTCATATGTTCTGAGAGAGAACCACCTACTCATGTGTTGAGACCAAGATATTCCATTCCTACCATATGAATCTTGATCTCTAGCCTTCCCCAAGTTGCTTTCCACTCAAATCTTATTTCCACAAAATCCAAATCCTATCAGAGAGAGTTGAGTGTTGGGGAGACTATCATTTGAAGCACAAGAGCAAGGAGTTCATTACCTACACACCATTTGTTACTTCTTGGAGAGTGGTGTCTCCTAGATTGGCTAGGTGTTACTTGGGAGCCTCCGACAAGATTGTGGAGTTGAACCAAGGAGTTTGTAAGGGCAAGGAGATCGCCTACTTTGTGAAGATCTACCGCTAGTGAGGCAAGTCCTTCGTGGGCGATGGCCATGGTGGGATAGACAAGGTTGCTTCCGTGGACCCTTCGTGGGTGGTTGCTTCTTTGTGGACCCTTCGTGGGTGGAGCCCTCCGTGGACTCGCGCAACCATTACCCTTCGTGGGTGGAGCCCTCCGTGGACTCGCGCAACCGTTACCCTTCGTGGGTTGAAGTCTCCATCAACGTGGATGTAGGATAGCACCACCTATCCGAACCACGGGAAAAACATCCGTGTCTCCAATTGCGTTTGAATTCTCCAAACCCTTCCCTTTACATTCTTGCAAGTTGCATGCTTTACTTTCCGCTGCCAATATACTCTTTGCATGCTTGCTTGAATTGTGTGATGATTGCTTGACTTATCCTACAATAGCTAAAATCTGCCAAGAACTAAAATTGGGAAAATGTTAAGTTTTTATTTGGTCAAGTAGTCTAATCACCCCCCCTCTAGACATACTTTCGATCCTACAATTTGGGGTTGTCTTTCTTTATTTTGGTTCCGTAGTTGGACATTGATTGTATTCTGGATGATGTATGATATATTTATGTATTGTGTGAAGTGGCGATTGTAAGCTGACTCTTTATCCCTTTCTTATTCAGTGCATGGGATGTGTAAAGATTACCCCTCTTGCGACGTGCCTACCATGCGGTTATGCCTCTAAGTCGTGCCCCGACACGTGGTAGATATAGCCGCATCGTGAGTGTTACAAGTTGGTAATCAGAGCCTTCCCCGACTTTGGAGCCCCCTGCTTGATCGATTCGCTGACGTTGTTGAGTCTAGAGCAAAATGTTTTGAGTCTTAGGATTATATATATCGGAGAGTAGGATTCTTTTTACTCCTGAGTCGCTCTGGTGAGGCCTCCTGACGTAGAGTTTTGACTCTTCTCTCCTCAAATTTCACTAATTTTTTTAGGATCACGCGGGTATCTTGGAATCATTTCGATGGTTTTGTGACGAGAACATTGTTCTTGGTACCTCCTGATATTTAGGGGTTGTGGCAGTGTCCCCGGGAGTTGAGCTCCGAGGTGTTGTCGTCACAATTTTATCATTACAATTTTGGAATACCTGAGTTCGCCGACATCGAAAATCTCTTTTATGCAGTTTTTGGTGAGATAACCTCGACGCCACCCAGTACTGGGCGGGAGTTCGGGAGTATTGCCATAACTTGTATATCGGATGCTTTTCAAAGGTTGAGGTAAATGATTTCCGAAGGTTTTTTGGTTATGTGTTGAAGGATGGATACAGCTGGATATAGGATTTGCTAGTTTTGGGTGAGATATTATGCTTCCCCTGTATCCCCAACACCTGATTGCATAACCAGAAAGTTTTGGGAGTTTCATAGGTGGGAATTCAAGTAGCTCTGGTATTTCTTCCCGCATATACTTGGTTTTTGATTGGGTAATCCTTACCAATTATTTGTTCATATCCGTACCTTGTTGCTTTATTCATCTACCTTTATCTTAGTGGCTTCTCAATTAATGGAAGTGTGATGATTTATTTTGGAATTCATTCGTTCATTCTTGTTCGAATGTTAAGGCTATATGTTGCAATTTCGATCCATTGATTCAGTTTGAATATATGTCTTTCAAGATGCTAACGGATGTCAACCTCTACAGGATGGCTCCTCCAATGCGTTAGAATCCGGAACCTCCGCCACCACCTCCATCTCCGGAGGCATGGCAAGCTGTCATGGCAGCCACCAACGCCAACACTCAGGTGCTTTTGCAACTCTTGCAAGAGTGCAACCAAGGGCAAGGAAACCAAGGAAATCAAGGCCAAGGCAACAATCAACCTCAGTTTGCTACCCTCAATCAGTTCCTCGCAAACCAGCCGAAGTCCTTCAGCAACTGTGTCGAGGCCACAGACGCCGACGATTGGCTCGTGGATATCTGCAAATATTTTGAGTGTACAAATGTCAGGCCTGAGGACTTTGTCAAGTTTGCTTCGTTCCAACTCAAAGACCAAGCTTCTGAGTGGTATCAACAATACAGAGATTCCAGAGGAGGTCGTGTGATTACCTGGGACGATTTCCACCAAGACTTCAAAGCTCACCACATTCCACAAAGTGTTGCTGAGAGTAAGCATGAGGAGTTCCGCAATCTCAAGCAAGGCAGCATGTGTGTGTATCAATACAATATCCTGTTTCAGAGACTCGCTCGCTTCGCTAAACAAGATGTCCCTGATGAAAAGAGCATGATTTATCAATTCAGAGGTGGCCTCAGAGAAGATCTGCAATTAGCTCTCGTGCTTTTTGAGCCGACCAAGTATGATGAATTCTACATCATGGCACTAAAGCAAGAAGCTGCTCAGCTCAAGTGTGATGCTTCTAAGAAGAGAGTCAGGGATGCAGCTCCATCTTCTTCTTCAACTCAAGTGGCAGCTAAGCAATAGAAGTTCTGGTTGCCTCCTCCTCCTCCGTTTCATCAGTCTTACCAGCAGAAGAGTAAATGTGGCAATGGGTCTTCCCACCCACCCAACCCAGGCTATCAGAACAAAGCTCAGTCTCATACTCCAAGGTCAAGTGCTCCTTATCACTGTCCGCTCTCAGAGGTTACTTGCAACAAGTGTCAGCAGAAAGGGCACTATGCAAACAAGTGCTTCAACCAAAGGCGCCTTATGCCTCCTCCTCCTATGAGATCTGCCAGCAATGCAGTGGTCAAGCATAATCCCAAGCATGCTAAGGTCAACATGATGAACACAGCTTAGGTAGAGGATTCTTCAGAAGTGATCATGGGTAACCTTCCAGTTAACTCTATTCCTGCTAAAGTCTTATTTGATACTGGTGCATCACATTCTTTTATGTCATTCCTATTTACATCGGAGCACAATATTGACACAGAGGTTTTGTCCAAAGTCATGCAAGTTGTTTCTCCGAGAAAGCTTATGACTTCTAGTTTGGTTGCTCCCAGTGTCTCTGTCCTGTTTGGAGACTATAAATTTTTGTCCTCTCCAATTGTTCTTGGTGACTCTGATATTGATCTAATTCTCGGGAAGGACTGGCTTTCTAAGCACAAGGCTCATCTTGATTGTGCTGCTAGGCAGGTTCAATTGACACACTCATCTGAGGATGTGATCATCTATGCCGCTCGTGACAAAACCATTTGGCTGTTTTCTCTCAATGAGAATGGCGAGTTGAATGCCATCTCTCAGATTCCAGTCATTTGTGAATATCAAGACATCTTTCCAGAAGAGCTTCCGAGAATGCCTCCTCACCGGTCAGTTGAATTCGTTATCGATCTTGAGCCTGGCACGGAACCTGTTTGCAAGCGCCCTTACAAGCTTGGACCATAAGAGTTGAAGGAGTTGAAGAAACAACTCGATGAACAAGAACGCATGGGTCTGATCAGACCGAGTTCATCTCCATGGGGTTGTGGTGTTATTTTTGTCAAGAATAAGGATGGAACGGAACGACTCTACGTTGACTACCGTCCATTGAACAAGAAAACAATAAAGAACAAGTACCCACTTCCCAACATCAATGAACTTTTCGAGCAACTTAAAGGTGCTAAAGTATTCTCCAAGCTTGACCTCCGTATGGGTTATCATCAGATTCGCATTCGTGAACAAGATATCCCCAAGACAGCATTCAGAATAAGCTATGGTTCTTATGAATATACTGTCATGTCTTTCGGCCTTGTCAATGCTCCTCCAACGTTCTCTCGCATGATGAACTTCATCTTCAACCCTTACACAAATGATTTTGTCTTGGTGTATCTCGATGATATTTTGGTCTTTTCCAAGAATAAGGAGGATCATGCCAAGCATTTGAGATTGGTACTCGACAAACTTAGAGAGCATCAGTTCTATGCGAAGTTTTCAAAGTGTGAGTTCTGGCTTGATGAGGTTCTCTACCTTGGGCATATCATCTCCACCAAGGGCATAGCTGTTAATCCTGAGAAGGTGTCTGCAATTGTGAATTGGGAACCGCCTCAGAATGTCAAGCAGCTCCGCAGTTTCCTTGGGCTTGCAAGCTATTGTCGAAGATTCGTTGAGAATTTCTCTAAGATCGCAAAGCCTCTTTCCAACCTCCTCCAGAAGCATGTGAAGTATGTCTGGACGCCTGAATGTGATGTGGATTTCAACACCCTCAAAGATAACTTAGTCACAGCTCCTGTCTTGACTCCTCCCGATGAATCCAAACCATTCAAAGTTTCCTGTGATGCCTCCCTGCAAGGTCTCGGTGCTGTGTTAATGCAAGAGAAGAAAGTTGTGGCTTATAACTCTCGTTAGTTGAAGCTCAACGAAAAGAACTGCTCCACTCATGACCTTGAGTTGGTGGTAGTTGTCCATGCTCTATTAACGTGGAGACATCTCTTGTTGGGAAGGAAAGTGGACATCTTCACTGATCATAAGAGCCTCAAGTACATCTTCACTCAGCCAAACCTCAACCTCGGTCATACTCGTTGGGTGGAAATGATTCAAGAATACAATCCGAGTATTGAATATACTCCAGGCAAGGCCAATGTCATTGCAGATGCTTTGAGCAGGAAGACTTACTGCAACAGCTTCATTCTCAAGCCCTTCCAACCGGACATTTGTGAAGCTTTCTGCAAACTGAACCTCCAAGTTGTTCCTCAAGGCTTTCTTGCCAACCTCCAAGTCTCTCCTACTTTGGAAGATCAAATTCATGAGGCACAACTTCTTGATGCCATGGTGAATAAGGTGAAAAATGGGATTGCCAAGAGCCAACCCAAGTACAAGTGATATCGCCTTGATGACAAAGATACTCTATTCTTCGAGGATCGAATTGTGGTTCCTAAGGGTGATCTACGTAAAGTCACTATGAACGAGGCTCACAATTCCCTTCTATCCATTCATCCTGGAAGTACAAAGATGTACCATGACCTCAAGCAGTTGTATTGGTGGACTCGAATGAAGTGAGAGATCACTCAATTCGTGAATGAATGTGATGTCTGCAGAAGAGTGAAAGCAGAACACCAACGACCAGCTAGTCTCCTCCAACCTCTTGCTATTCCAGAATGGAAGTTTGATCATATTGAGATGGACTTCGTGACTGGATTTCCCAAGTCCAAGCGTGGAAATGATGCTATCTTCGTTGTCATCGACAAGCTTACTAAAGTGGCTCATTTCCTTCCAATCAAAGAATCTATCACAGCAGCTTAGTTGGCAGAGCTATACACCTCCAGGATTGTCTCCTTGCACGGCATTCCGCAGTTGATATCTTCAGATCGTGGAAGCATCTTTACTTCTATGTTCTGGGACTCCTTTCAGAAGGCCATGGGCACCTACATTCGGTTCAGCACATCCTTCCATCCTCAAACTAGTGGCCAAGTCGAGCGAGTAAATCAAATCCTTGAAGATATTCTCAGGGCTTGTGTCATTTCCTTCGGTATGAAGTGGGAAGATTGTCTCCCATATGCCGAGTTCTCCTACAACAACAGTTTCCAAGCGAGCTCGGGCAAGGCCCCATTCGAGGTTCTCTATGGCAGAAAGTGTTGTACTCCTCTTAATTGGTCAGAGACTGGTGAACGCCAACTTCTTGGCAATGACTTAATCACAGAGGCTAAAGAAATGTGCAAAGTCATCCGTGAAAATCTCAAAGCCACGCAATCGCGCCAGAAGAGTTACTATGATGGCAAGCATCGTGACTTGGCTTTCGAGATCGGAGACCATGTCTACCTCTGCATCTCTCCAATGAAAGGCACTCGTCGCTTCGGTATCAAAGGGAAGCTTTCCCCTAGATATGTGGGTCCTTTAAAGATCATTGGTAAAAGAGGTGATCTCGCCAATCAACTTGAGCTTCCGTCCAAGTTCGCAAATGTGCACGACGTGTTTCACGTGTCACAGCTTCGCAAGTGCTTCAAGAGCCTGAGTGCACCATCTACTTCGAAGAGATTGAACTCCAAGAAGACCTGTCTTATCATGAGCATCCCGTTGCTATTCTTGAAGAAACTGAGCGCAAGACTCGCAACAAGTCTATCAAATTTCTGAAAGTGAAGTGGTCACACCATTCCGACCGAGAAGCCACCTGGGAACGCGAGGATCACCTCCGTTCCGAATATCCAGAGTTCTTTCAGTCCTAGATCTCGGGACGAGATCTTTTCCTAGTGGTGGAGAGTTGTAACACCCCGGATGTAACTTACCATAATTGTAACTCTGACTCTACCATTCCCGGCTTTAAGTTATGAGATTTCCCTTCGTGGTTGGGTTTTGTCTTCATTTTGCATTTTGCTCATGTCTTGCATATCATATCATGTCATCATGTGCATCTCATTTTGCATACGCGTTCATCTCATGCATCCGAGCATTGTCCCCGTTGTCCGTTTGGCAATCCGAGACTCCTACGTGCACCGGCATCCCCCTTTTGTCTCTTTTTGTGAGCGGGTGTTAAACATTCTCGGAATGGACCGAGATTTGCCAAGCGGCCTTGGTACACCACCGGTAGACCGCCTGTCAAATTTCGTGCCATTTGGAGTCCGTTTGATGATCCAACGGTTAACCGGGGAACTGTAAAGGCCTCGTGTGTGTTGCAGCCCAACACCCCTCCAAAACGGACCAATAACCCATCCAAACCATCTCTATGTCCTCCGCCGTCGGATCACGATCGCGTGGTCAAAAACTACACTCCATTTGGACACTCCAAACTCCCCCTACCTATAAATATGTCCTCCACGTAAAAAATTCGGGTCCAAACCCTAGATCAAATTGCCCCCGCCGCCACCGGACACGTCCGGTCCGCACCAGACGCGCCATGCCGCCGCCCGCATCCAATCAACGCCTGCCACATGTCCCTCTGCCATTGTCGGTGTCAAAACCGGCGGATCTCGGGTAGGGGGTCCCGAACTGTGCGTCTAGGCCGGATGGTAACAGGAGGCAAGGGACACGAAGTTTTACCCAGGTTTGGGCCCTCTTGATGGAGGTAAAGCCCTACGTCCTGCTTCATTAATATTGATGATATGGGTAGTACAAGAGTAGATCTACCACGAGATTGGAGAGGCTAACCCTAGAAGCTAGCCTATGGTATGATTGTTGTTTTGTACGTTGTCCTACGGACTAAAACCCTCCGGTTTATATAGACACCGGAGAGGGTTAGGTTTACACAAAGTCGGTTACAATGGTAGGAGATCCACATATCCGTATCGCCAAGCTTGCCTTCCACGCCAAGGAAAGTCCCTCCCGGACACGGGACGAAGTCTTGAATCTTGTATCTTCATAGTCCAGGAGTCCGGCTGAAGGTATAGTCCGGCCATCCGGACACCCCCTAATCCAGGACTCCCTGAGTAGCCCCTGAACCAGGCTTCAATGACGACGAGTCCGGCGCGCAGATTGTCTTCGGCATTGCAAGGCGAGTTCCTCCTCCAAGTACTTCATAGAAGATTTTGAACACAAAGATAGTGTCCGGCTCTGCAAAATAAGTTTCCACATATTACCATAGAGAGAATAATATTTACACAAATCTAATCTACTGATGTATTACGTAGTGTGACATCGCACCACGGCCAAGCCTTTATTTGAATCGTTTTATTGTCCCACCTCAACATGTCATGCGAGGCGGTTTCCTTGGCACGTCTCGTCGAAGCAGAGATCGTGTCCCCTTATTCCGGGATTCTCATCAATACGGGCATGGGTAACCAAACTGCGCCACTGATTACGGCGCTTGGAGATAAGCGAGTTTTACCAGGCTGGTGGGGACACGTAGTTGCGTCCACCGATATAAGGGGATAAGGATCCACCTTTTCACCTACGCCTTCTTCCTCCTTTGCCTATCCATTTTCGCGCACTCGAGCTCCAGCGCCCAAGTCCGCACTCCCCACCTCAACCTTCTCCAGCCATGTTCGGAGCAGGAGGCAAGTGGATGGTCTCCTCCGTCACGGAGGGACACATCAAAAAACTGAGGAAGGCCGGATACTTGTCTAACGACATCGCGTACTGGCTTCCCGATGAGGGGCAGCTCCTCCCCACCCCAAGGCCCCATGAGAGGGTAGTGATCCTTCCCCACTTCCTCCGCGGACTGGGCTTTCCTATCCACCCATTCGTCCGGGGACTCATGTTCTACTACGGCCTGGATTTCCATGATCTGGCCCCGAACTTCATCCTGAACATCTCGGCGTTTATCGTTGTGTGCAAGGCTTTCCTCCGCATCCGCCCCCATTTCGGCCTCTAGCTCAAGACTTTCAATGTCAAGCCGAAGGTGGTGCGTGGCAACCAGGCGGAGTGCGAAGGCGCCATGGTGGGAAAGATGCCCAACGTCTTATGGCTCGAGGGCTCCTTTGTGGAGACCCTGAAGGGGTGGCAATCGGGGTGGTTTTACATCACCGAGCCGCGCGACCCTGAGTGGGTCGCAGCCCCCGAGTTCCGGTCCGGACCCCCAACGCGGCTCACGTCCTGGAAAGAGATGGGCCTGTCATGGGGCAGCAAAGGAGAGGTGACTGGACTGCAAACATGCATCCAAACCCTGGTGAACAAGCAGCTCAAGCTTGTCAACGTAGTCCAGGTTATGCTCATCCGCCGGATCCTACCGTGTCAACAACGGGCCTTCAATCTGTGGGAGTTCAACCCAGCGCAGCATCGAACTCTGAGCAGGCTCTTCCACACGATGTACGAAGATGCCTGGAAGGTGCTTTTCAAGGGCGCCGAGGCTCCCGCATCCGCTACCAAGGATCGCGGATTCAGCGCGCAGTGTCACGCTAGCGCGATAAGTTGTTTGTACCTTTTACAGGGTATTAGTTTTTCATAGTTTAACTCTATGCGGGATCTAAGCTCCCTTACCTTTGTCAGGATTGGCAGGCGAAGTCCGGACAGATCGACTGTTCGGTTCCTTTGCCCGAAGACCCAGCCGATGCTCGCTTGGCGAAGCTGCTGGTTCCGGCACCCTATGTGGTGCCGGAGAAGAAGGTCACGAGGAAGGCCACGGGGACTCGAAAAAGTGCCCGGCGCCAGGAGGTGTCAGGTTCATCATCCGATGGCTCCAAGGTGCATTCCTCCCGTGAAGACGAGGAGGAGGAAGAAGAGACCTCTCCCCCTCCAGCAGGGGGAGAGAAGAAAAGGAAGGCCGCCCTCACTGGGGAGGCCGAAGGGTCCAAGAAGGGGAAAACCCTTCCTCCGGACTACTCCACCAACGCTGATGACGGCGGAGAGGAGTGGCCGCTCAGGGCCAAGCCCCTGGCGAAATCGTAAGTTTCCGGATACCAGAGTAATTCATAGTATTCCTTTATTGCATAGCTTTCCCTTATGTCGAATATGATTATGCAGCCCACCCAAAGACCGGCTCGACGCATCGTCGAGCGGTTCATTGGACTTGACGGATGTGAATTCACTTTCGACGGCTACCTCCCCCCGCCCTACGGACGACGCCGAAGTGTTGTCCCAACAGGTTCCAAGCCAGGAGGAGGTGATCTTGGAGGCGCCACAAGGCGACCTCCCGGACTCCAGGAGTAAAGGGGATAAAACCCCCCAGGGCTCCAAGTCTGGCTCTAGGCCGGACACCGCTCCAGAACCTTCAAACGTTCCAGAGTCCGGCGGGCGACCTCCTTCCAAGAGGAGCAAGCCCACCGTGCCGGTGACCCCCATCCAACCGGAGGCGCCGGACAATCTGTTGGAGGTGCTCAAAGGTGCCTCCATCGACGAGGAGCACCACACCATTATGAGTGCGGTGGTCCAGAGGGTTCAGTCCACCAAGAGCAGACTGACTGAAGCTTGTGCTAGCCTTTTAACAGGCTATGAGGTAAGTAAAGAATGTGTGAATAATATTACCGCACAGATAGTAGCCCCTGATGCTCTGCTTGGCGTTCGGGAAGAAAAGCCGAATAGAGGATCAAATAAAATTCGCAGGAGTCTAACAAAAAGGAGTCAATATGCGTATGCAGGCTTCTCTGCTGGCGTCCGCCGCACTGACTGTGGAAGTGGACACGCGAAAGCAGAACCTCGAGCAGTCTGAGCAAGAGCTCGGGCGTGCCAAGAAGCAGCTCGAGGACAAGGAAGGTAAGAAATACCTTGTTTAAATATATATAAAAAAGTCCAATTGCAAAAAATGACAGGATTATCGTGGCTATTGTAGGGGCCACGTGTGAGGTGGCGACCCTTAAGCAAGCGCTGTTCGAGGCCGAGAAGAGGGCGGCCACTGAGCGCACCGAGCGGGAGAAGTATGAGGCCAGGTTGGCAAGGTGCGGCAAGAGCTCCAGGCTCTCATGAAAAAACATGAGAGTTTGGAGCTTGACTCAAATACGCGAGCGTCCGAGCTCGTGGTGGCTATTGAAAATGCCAAGTCTGCCAAGGCCGAATCCCAGAAGACCCTCCAGGAGTTGGATGCGGTGAAAAAGATAGCGGCGGGTAAGGCATTCTTTATGCAAAGCAAACACATAAACATGAGTTACTTGTTACTTACCTGAATCCGGAGCTCTCCAGGAGAATTCGCAGATCTTCCCCGTAGCGTGTCTGATGCCGCTGCATTCTATCGAGCTGAGGCGGGCAGCTCGACAAAGAAGGTGTTCTGGTCTCAGTATGCTAAGGCCGGACACCCCGTGCCCCTAAGCGACCAGCTGAAGCAACTGGTCGAGCTCCACAAGGCGGCCGAACAGGCCATGAAGGACCTCATAGTTCGGTTGTGGCCTGGAGAGGATCTGCCTGGGAGCTATTTCGGGCTGGTGCGGCGGCTGGTGGGGGCCTGTCCAAGGCTCGAAGTTATCAAGCGCTCCGTCTGCATTGATGGTGCCCGTAGGGCCCTTGCCCATGCTAAGGTGCACTGGGGCAAGCTGGATGCTGAGAAGCTTGTGAAGGACGGGCCACCGCCGGGGAAAGAGCATCGCAAGCCCGAGAATTATTATAAGGATGTTCTGAAGGGTGCCCGCCTTATGGCGGATGAATGTTCCAGGGATGTAATTTTTGAGTAAAACTCGCTCGTTTTGTCCTGTGCGCTGAAAACTTGTTCATATGCGCTAAGCAATGCTGTTGGAATTTAAAATATTACCTTCTGTGCGGCTGTTTATCAATTCTGAGAGATGGCGAGTCGTCGACTTCTGCCCCCGTGCCGCTAGTGCTGGGGTGTTCGGGGATAAACCCGAGCGCTCTTTTCCCCATGTTTGGGTCCTTCGAGGGAGGCGCTCAACACAACGAACAAGGCAATCAGACTATAATGCGTGAACACTCTCACTTAGCCATAGAATTCTATAATTTTAAATTTCGGCGAAGCCCCTGGTATTTGGAAGACCGAGTTCGGGGCGCTATCCATGCCTTGGCCGGACAGAGCCGACTCCTCGCTCTAAGCGGCATAAGTCTTTAGGGACTCGAAAAACCTCTTGAACAGCGACCAGCTCTCGCTTCATCATGACAGTCAGTTTTAGCTTTCTCTACTGAGGTGCTCGACCCAGCTCAACTGGGGCACAATCGCAGTAGTTCTCCTAGTGCTACCTTAGCCGACATAGTGGAACGTAAGGCACCAAAACATAGGAGCCGGCCAAACCCAACTATTGACCCAAGACATGATTCGGAGCCGATGCATGTAATGCTATAAGTTCGGGGTGCCGCACTTGTTAAAGTGTTCAGACTTCTCACACCATATTGAGGGGTACTAAAGCCCCTGGCGTATTTTGGCCGTACCAAAGTGTACGGGTGCAACATGTCGTTAAGGAACATATATTTGTAAAAAAAGAGTAATGCAAAAATAGACAAAAGCTATGCATTGTTTATTAAAAAGGGTTGCGATCAAAGCAAAACGATACAAATAATGCGATAAGCAAAAGGTTGGACTATTTAACATGTATGTTCCAGGGGCAGGCTGCGGAATGGTATGCGAAACAGGTATACTGCTCGTGATAGAGACCACCTGAGAGTTCCGTAATGCGGCATGGCTTGTCTGCTTCCCTGGTTCTTGCATCGTTTGTGCGGCAATTGAACTGCCGAACAGGCCTTCTGAAGAATGGAGTCCTGAAAGTAAGAGAAAACTAAAAAATCGGCAGCCCCTGGTGCGGTTTAAGCCGTGTTTCAGGTGTGCTGTGATGGTGCCCCTCCCCCTGTACCCATGGTATTTCTAGAGCATAGTTATGTATGCGAAGCACTGGTGTCACATTTTTGCGAGGGCTGGGGTTGGGGCCGCATTGCTACGCCTACTCGGAACGTGCCAGGCGGTCTTGTTGTAGGTTACTCCGGGCGCGCTTGACGGTGTTCGGACGTTTAATGGCCGAACTGGAGAACTGCCTGGAGAGGCTGCTTTGTACTTCCGCTGCAAGGGCCGCCGTGTTCTCCTCCATTTGGAGGGAGCGTTCGGTGTTTCCATTGACCGTAATTACTCCTCGAGGGCCTGGCATCTTGAGCTTAAGGTATGCATAGTGCGGTACCGCATTGAACTTGGTGAATGCGGTTCGCCCGAGCAGTGCGTGATAGCCACTGCGGAATGGGACTACGTCGAAGATTAACTCCTCGCTTCGGAAATTATCCGGAGATCCTAAGACCACTTCAAGTGTGACTGAGCCTGTACAGTTGGCCTCTACATCTGGTATTACGCCTTTAAAGTTCGTTTTGGTGGGCTTAATCCTCGAGGGATCTATGCCCATTTTCCGCATAGTATCCTGGTAAAGCAGGTTCAGGCTGCTGCCGCCGTTCATAAGGACTCTAGTGAGATGAAATCCGTCAATAATTGGGTCTAGAACCAATGCGGCGAATCCGCCATGACGGGTGCTAGTGGGATGGTCCCTTCGATCAAAGGTGATCGGGCAGGAGGACCATGGGTTGAACTTTGGGGCGACTGGCTATACCATGTATACGTCCCTTAACGCGCGCTTCCGCTCCCTCTTGGGAATGTGAGTTGCGTATATCATGTTCACCATCCGCACTTGTGGGGGAAAACCCTTCTGTCCACTGTTGTTCGGCGGCCGGGGCTCTTCGTCATTATTGCTATGCAGCCCCTTGTCTTTATTTTCGGCATTTAACTTGCCCGCCAGCTTGAACACCCAACAATCCCTGTTGGTGTGATTGGCCGGATTTTCGGGGGTGCCATGTATCTGGCACAAGCGGTCGAGTATTCGGTCCAAACTGGACGGGCCCCTAGGATTTCTTCTGAATGGATTTTTCTGTTGACCGGATTTATAGCCTCTGAATCCGGCATTAACTGCCGTATCCTCAGCATTGTCGCCGTTAATGCGGCGCTTCTGCTTGTTGCGACGCGACCTGCCACTACTGTCCCTGGTATCCGAATTACCAGGGTTCTTGGTCATATTGTTGCTACGAGCAAGCCAGTTGTCTTCTCCCGTGCAAAAGCGGGTCATGAGTGTCGTGAGTGCTGCCATAGATTTCGGCTTTTCCTCTCCAAGGTGTCGGGCAAGCCACTCGTCATGGATATTGTGCTTGAAGGCTGCTAGGGCCTCTGTGTCCGGACAATCGACTATTTGATTTTTCTTTGTTAGGAACCATGTCCAGAATTTCCTAGCCGATTGCTCTGGCTGCTGAATTACGTGGCTTGGGTCATCGACGTCTGGTGGTCGCACATAAGTGCCCTGGAAATTGTCGAGGAATGCAGCTTCCAGGTCCTCCCAACAACTGATTGATCCTGCTGGCAAGCTGTTAAGCCAATGTCGGCTGGTCCTTTAAGCTTGAGTGGGAGGTATTTGATGGCGTGGAGATCATCGCCACGGGCCATGTGGATATGAAGGAGATAATCCTCAATCCATACCGCAGGATCTGTTGTGCCATCATATGATTCGATGTTTACGGGTTTGAAACCCTCTGGGATTTGATGATCCATTACTTCGTTTGTGAAGCATAGTGGGTGTGCGGCGCCTCTGTACTGGGCTATATCACGACGTAGCTCCAATGAGCTTTGTCTACTGTGTTTGGCCCTACCGGATTTGTGTCCAGCGTGACGGTTATCGTCTCGAGTTGTGGGGCGCCCACGCGATCCGTAGATCGATCTTGTTTGCCTTGCCTTGTCCTCCAACATATCTCGCAGGTCTGGCATATTTTCCCGTGCCTTGGTACGGGGTGCGGCTTGAGTGGAGGGCCGAGAGGCCTCTCTATCGCAGCCACGAGGTGGCCGGTCGGCCGTATCAAGTGCTGGTGATGTAGGTTTAAGTGCTTCCTCCTCTAATCGGGGTAGCAACCTGCGCTTTGGGTAGCTCTTGGAGGGGCGCTCGAGTTTATGCTCTTCGGCCGCAAGGACTTCAGTCCATCTGTCGACTAGCAAATCTTGATCAGCTCGAAGCTGTTGCTATTTTTTCTTGAGGCTTCTTGCCGTGGCCATAAGCCTACGTTGAAAACGCTCTTGCTCAACGGGATCCTCTGGCACGACGAATTCATCGTCGTCGAGGCTTGCCTCGTCTTCGGAGGGAGGCATATAATTATCGTCCTCGACCTCTCTGTCTGCCGCTCTCTCATGAGGGCTGGCTTCTCCATCCTCCTGTGCTGAATCTTGCTGGAGGGGGTTTTCTTCGGCCCTCTCTGGAGTATTATTATCTCCCGTGCTGGAATCACCGTATTTGCTTTGGCGGGATTTTGAGCGGCGCCGCTGACGCTGGCGCTTAGGCTGTTTCTTGGAGGGGTCATCCTCCGCTGTTCCATTGCCATCTCCTTCTTTTGGGGTGTCCACTATGTATATGTCATATGACGAGGTGGCTTTCCAGGGCCCAATAGGCGTTGGTTCTTCATTGTCTCCTCCATCGGCGTCCATACCGTCGATGTCTTCGGAGTCGAAGTCGAGCATGTCGGTTAAACCGTCGACAGTGGCTACAAAGTGGGTGGTGGGTGGGCTTTGAATTTCTTCATCGTCCGTATACCAACCTTGCTGACTGTAGTCCGGCTAGGGCTCTCCTGATAAAGAGAGAGACTTTAGTGTCTTCAGAATATCGCCGAAAGGCGAGTGCTGAAAGATGTCCGCGGCAGTAAACTCCATGATCGGCGCCCAATCGGATTCGATCGGCAGGGGCGCGGAGGGTTTGGAGTCCGGAGAGGAGTCCGGCTCCTTGGAGTCACGAGTCTCGCGGAATGCGGGGCTGGTGTTCGGCTCGATCGCCGTTGGGATCGCAGCCCCCGAGGCGGCGTCCAACCACCCATCCTCGATCGGCGCAGTTGGCTCCGAATTAAGGGTCGAAGCCGATGCGGGTGTGGCCTCCAGGGCACTGTTCGGCAGCAGAGCTATATCACGCTCGTCATGACAGTGCGGCGCGCTCGGCAGTGGCTCGTATCCGTCGAAGATCAAGTCCCCGCGGATGTCAGCCATGTAGTTTAAACTTCCAAATCTGACCTGACGGCCAGGGGCATAGCTTTCGATCTGCTCCAGATGGCCAAGTGCATTGGCCCGCAGTGCGAAGCCGCCGAAGACGAAGTCTCACCCTGGACTGCATCGCTATTGATGATCGTCGGAGCCATCAAGCCTAACAGCGACGACACAAAGGAACTCTCAATGAAAGCACCAATGGCGGTGTCAAAACCGGCGGATCTCGGGTAGGGGGTCCCGAACTGTGCGTCTAGGGTGGATGGTAATAGGAGGCAAGGGACACGAAGTTTTACCCAGGTTCAGGCCCTCTTGATGGAGGTAAAACCCTACGTCCTGCTTGATTAATATTGATGATATGGGTAGTACAAGAGTAGATCTACCACGAGATCGGAGAGGCTAAACCCTAGAAGCTAGCCTATGGTATGATTGTTGTTTTGTATGTTGTCCTACGGACTAAAACTCTCCGGTTTATATAGACACTGGAGAGGGTTAGGGTTACACAAAGTCGGTTACAATGGTAGGAGATCCACATATCCGTATCGCCAAGCTTGCCTTCCACGCCAAGGAAAGTCCCTCTCGGACACGGGATGAAGTCTTCAATCTTGTATCTTCATAGTCCAGGAGTCCGTCTGAAGGTATAGTCCGGCCATTCGGACACCCCCTAATGCAAGACTACCTCCGCCGTCCTCCGCCACCGCGGCACGCGGGGCCCGAGTCAGGCCCGCGCACCGGCCGCCGCCTGCCGCCCGAGGCCCAGCGCAGCGCCGCCCGTCTCCGCCACCGCTTGTGCCGCCCGGCTCCTCCCCGCTCGTCGGCGACGCCCTCCGCCGCCCAGCTCCTCCCGCCGGCGCCGTGTAGCTACTCTCCCCGACGCCGCCGTCCGGTCGCCGCTGATACGTCTCCAACCTATCTATAATTTTTGATTGTTCCATGCTATTATATTATCAACCTTGGATGTTTTATATGCATTTATATGCTATTTTATATGATTTTTGGGACTAACCTATTAACCTAGAGCCCAGTGCCAGTTTCTGTTTTTTTCCTTGTTTTAGAGTATCGCAAAAAAGGAAAATCAAACGGAGTCCAATTGACCTGAAACTTTACGGAACTTATTTTTGGAAGGAAAGCAACCCGGGAGACTTGGAGTCCACGTAAGGGAAGCAACAAGGAAGCCACGAGGTAGGGGGGCGCCCACCCCCTGGGCGCGCCCTCCACCCTCGTGGCCCCCTTGTGGCTCCCCTAACGTACTTCTTCCGCCTATATATATCTCCATATACCCTAAAACGATCGGGGAGCACAATAGATCAGGAGTTTTGCCGCCAAAAGCCTCCGTAGCCACCAAAAACCAATCTAGACCCATTCCGGCACCCTGTCGGAGGGGCATCCCTCTCCGGTGGCTATCTTCATCATCCCGGTGCTGTCCATGACGAGGAGGGAGTAGTTCTCCCTCGGGGCTGAGGGTATGTACTAGTAGCTATGTGTTTGATCTCTCTCTCTCTCTCTCGTGTTCTTGAGGTGATACGATCTTGATGTATCATGAGCTTTGCTATTATATTTGGATCCTATGATATTTCTTCCCCCCTCTACTCTCTTGTAATGGATTGAGTTTTCCCTTTGAAGTTATCTTATCGGATTGAGTCTTTAAAGATTTGAGAACACTTGATGTATGTCTTGCCGTGCGTATCTGTGGTGACAATGGGATATCACGTGATTCACTTGATGTATGTTTTGGTGATCAACTTGCAGGTTCCGCCCATGTACCTATGCATAGGGGTTGGCACACGTTTTCGTCGTGATTCTCCGGTAGAAACTTTGGGGCACTCTTTGAGGTTATATGTGTTGGTTGAATAGATGAATCTGAGATTGTGTGACGCATACCCACGGATACTTGAGGTGACATTGGAGTATCTAGGTGACATTGGGGTTTTGGTTGATTTGTGTCTTAAGGTGTTATTCTAGTACGAACTCTAGGGCTGTTTGTGACACTTATAGGAATAGCCCAACGGATTGATTGGAAAGAATAACTTTGAGGTGGTTCCGTACCCTACCATAATCTCTTCGTTCGTTCTCCGCTATTAGTGACCTTGGAGTGACTCTTTGTTGCATGTTGAGGGATAGTTATGTGATCCAATTATGATATTATTTTTGAGAGGATTTGCACTAGTGAAAGTATGAACCCTGGGCCTTGTTTCCTATCATTGCAATACCGTTTATGCTCACTTTTACCATTAGTTACCTTGCTGTTTTTATATTTTCAGATTACAAAAACTATTATCTACTATCCATATACCACTTGTATCACCATCTCTTCGCCGAACTAGTGCACCTATACAATTTACCATTGTATTGGGTGTGTTGGGAACACAAGAGACTCTTTGTTATTTGGTTGCAGGGTTGCTTGAGAGAGACCATCTTCATCCTACGCCTCCTACGGATTGATAAACCTTAGGTCATCCACTTGAGGGAAATTTGCTACTGTCCTACAAACCTCTGCACTTGGAGGTCCAACAACGTCTACAAGAAGAAGGTTGTGTAGTAGACATCAAGCTCTTTTCTGGTGCTGTTGCCGGGGAGGTTAGCACTTGAAGGTATATCTTTAGATCTTGCAATCGATTCTTTTTGTTTCTTGTTTTAGCACTAGTTTAGTTTATAAAAGAAAACTACAAAAAAATGGAATTAAGTTTGCCTCATACGCTTTATCTTTTTAATATCTATCGTGAGAATAAGGATTCCGATAATTGTGCTCAAGTGCTAGAAGAAGATTGCATTAGAATGTTTGGCACTAAATATTTGAATGATGAGCATGATTGCAATGTTGTTAGTATAAATTCCTTGAATGTCCATGATGCTAATGATATGCAAAGCCACAAGCTTGGGGAAGCTATGTTTGATGAAGATGATATTTTTGTCCCCCAAGTTTTGATGAGAAAATTTATTATGATGAGAGCATGCCCCCTATTTATGATGATTATTGTGATGACTTGTATGCTGTAAAGATTAATGATATCCATGAAACTTGTCATCATGATTTTAACTTCCAATTGGATTATGCCTCACATGATAGTTATTTTGTTGAGTTTAGTCCCACTACTTTTCATGAGAAGAAATTTGCTTATGTGGAGAGTAATAAAAATTCTATGCTTGTAGATCATGAAAATAATGCTTTATGTGATAGTTATATTGTTGAATTCATTCATGATGCTACTGAAATTTATTATGAGGGAGGAATATATGCTTGTAGGAATTGCAATAATATCAAGTTTCCTCTCTATGTTGCTTAAAATTTTGAAGTTATGCTTGTTTTGCTTTCCTATGCAAGTTGATTCTTGTTCCCACAAGTTGTTTGCTCACAAAATCCCTATGCATAGGAAGTGGGTTAGGCTTAAATGTGCTAGTCATATTCTTCATGATGCTCTCTTTATGTTACATCTTATCTTTTATGTGAGCATCATTGAAATCATCATGCCTAGCTAGGGGCGTTAAACGATAGCGCTTGTTGGGAGGCAACCCAACTTTATTTTTGTTCCTTGCTTTTTGTTCATGTTTAGTAATAAATAATTCATCTAGCCTCTGTTTAGATGTGGTTTTATGCTTTTAATTAGTGTTTGTGCCAAGTAGAACCGTTGGGAAGACTTGGGGAAAGTCTTGTTGATCTTGCTGTAAAAAACAGAAACTTTAGCGCTCACGAGAATTGCTGCCATTATTTATTGGAGAGTTATATTTAGTTAATTCTTTTTGAATATGATTAATAGATAAATTACTCACGTCCAGCAATTTATTTGAGAATTTTATGAGTTCTATAAGTATACGTTTGATCCAGATTACTACAGACTGTTCTGTTTTTGACAGATTCTGTTTTTCGTGTGTTGTTTGCTTATTTTGATGAATCTATGGCTAGTAAAAGAGTTTATAAACCATAGAGAAGTTGGAATAAAGTAGGTTTAACACTAATATAAATAAATAATGAGTTCATTACAGTATCTTGAAGTGGTGATTTATTTTGTTATACTAACAGAGCTTACGAGTTTTCTGTTAAGTTTTGTGTTGTGAAGTTTTCAAGTTTTGGGTAAAGATTCGATGGACTATGGAATAAGGAGTGGAAAGAGCCTAATCTTAGGGATTCCCAAGGCACCCCAAGGTAATATTCAAGAACAACCAAAAGCCTAAGCTTGGGGATGCCTCAGAAGGCATCCCCTCTTTCGACTTCGTTCATCGGTAACTTTACTTGGAGCTATATTTTTATTCGCCACATGATATGTGTTTTGCTTGGAGCGTCATTTTATTTTCTTTTGTTTTGCTTGCTGTTTGAATAAAATACCAAGATCTGAAATTCTTTAATGTTAGAGAGTCTTCATATAGTTGCATAATTGTTTGACTACTCATTGATCTTCACTTATATCTTTTGGAGTAGTTTGACATTTGCTCTAGTGCTTCACTTATACCCTTTTAGAGCATGGTGGTGGTTTTATTTTATAGAAATAGATGAACTCTCGTGCTTCACTTATATTATTTTGAGAGTCTTTAGAACAACATGGTAGTTTGCTTTGGTTATGAATTTAGTCCTAATATGATGGGCATCCAAGAGGGATATAATAAAAACTTTCATATAAAGTGCATTGAATACTATGAGAAGTTTGATACTTGATGATTGTTTTGAGATATGAAGATGGTGATATTAGAGTCATGTTAGTTGAGTAGTTGTGAATTTGAGAGATACTTGTGTTGAAGTTTGTGATTCCCGTAGCATGCACATATGGTGAAACGTTATGTGATGAAGTCGGAGCATGATTTATTTATTGATTGCCTTCCTTATGAGTGGCGGTCAGGGACGAGCGATGGTCTTTTCCTACCAATCTATCCCCCTAGGAGCATGCGCGTAGTACTTTGTTTCGATAACTAATAGATTTTTGCAATAAGTATGGGAGTTCTTTATGACTAATGTTGAGTCCATGGATTATACGCACTCTCACCCTTCCACCATTGCTAGCCTCTCTAGTACCACGCAACTTTCGTCGGTACCATACACCCACCATATACCTTCCTCAAAACAGCCACCATACCTACCTATCACGGCATTTCCATAGCTATTCCGAGATATATTGCCATGCAACTTTCCACCATTCCGTTTATTATGACACGCTCCATCATTGTCATATTGCTTTGCATGATCATGTAGTTGACATCATATTTGTGGCAAAGCCACCGTTCATAATTCTTTCATACATGTCACTCATGAGTCATTGCATATCCCGGTACACCGCCGGAGGCATTCATATAGAGTCATATTTTGTTCTAAGAATCGAGTTGTAATTCTTGAGTTGTAAGTAAATAAAAGTGTGATGATCATCATTATTAGAGCATTGTCCCAGTGAGGAAAGGATGATGGAAACTATGATTCCCCCACAAGTCGGGATGAGACTCCGGACGAAAATAAATAAATAAAAGAGGCCAAAGAAGCCCAAATAAAAAAAGAGAAAAGAGGCCATAAAAAAAGAGAAGGCCCAAATAAAAAAATAAAAAAATAAAATAAATAAATAAATGAGAGAAAAAGAGAGAAGGGACAATGCTACTATCCTTTTACCACACTTGTGCTTCAAAGTAGCACCATGAGCTTCATGATAGAGAGTCTCTTGTTTTGTCACTTTCATATACTAGTGGGAAATTTTCATTATAGAACTTGGCTTGTATATTCCAACAATGGGCCTCCTCAAGTGCCCTAGGCCTTCATGAGCAAGCAAGTTGGATGCGCACCCACTAGTTTCTTTTGTTGAGCGTTCATACACTTATAGCTCTAGTGCATCCGTTGCATGGCAATCCCTACTCGCTCACATTGATATCTATTAATGGGCATCTCCATAGCCCGTTGATACGCCTAGTTGATGTGAGACTATCTTCTCCTTTTTGTCTTCTCCACAACCACCATTCTATTCCACCTATAGTGCTATATCCATGGGTCACACTCATATATTGCGTGAAGATTGAAAAGGTTTGAGAACATCAAAAGTATGAAACAATTGCTTGGTTTGTCATCGGGGTTGTGCATGATTTAAATACATTGTGTCTTGAAGATGGAGCATGGCCAGACTATATGATTTTGTAGGGATAGATTTCTTTGGCCATGTTATTTTGAGAAGACATGATTACTTTGTTAGTATGCTTGAAGTATTATTATTTTTATGTCAATATTAAACTTTTGTCTTGAATCTTATGGATCTGAATATTCTTGCCACAATAAAGAGAATTACATGGATAAATATGTTAGGTAGCATTCCACATCAAAAATTCTGTTTTTATCATTTACCTACTCGAGGACGAGCAGGAATTAAGCTTGGGGATGCTGATACGTCTTGAACGTATCTATAATTTTTGATTGTTCCATGCTATTATATTATCAACCTTGGGTGTTTTATATGCATTTATATGCTATTTTATATGATTTTTGGGACTAACCTATTAACCTAGAGCCCAGTGCCAGTTTCTGTTTTTCCTTGTTTTAGAGTATCACAGAAAAGGAAAATCAAAAGGAGTCCAATTGACCTGAAATTCACGGAACTTACTTTTGGAAGGAAAGCAACCCAGGAGACTTGGAGTCCACGTAAGGGAAGCAACAAGGAAGCCATGAGGCAGGGGGCGCGCCCACCCCCCTGGGCGCGCCCTCCACCCTCATGGGCCCCTCGTGGCTCCCCTCACGTACTTCTTCCGCCTATATATCTCCATATACCCTAAAACGATCGGGGAGCACAATAGATCGGGAGTTCTGTCGCCAGAAGCCTCCGTAGCCACCGAAAACCAATCTAGACCCATTCCGGCACCCTGCCGGAGGGGGCATCCCTCTCCGGTGGCTATCTTCATCATCCCGGTGCTCTCCATGTCGAGGAGGGAGTAGTTCTCCCTCGGGGCTGAGGGTATGTACCAGTAGCTATGTGTTTGATCTCTCTCATGTTCTTGAGGTGATACGATCTTGATGTATCACGAGCTTTGCTATTATATTTGGATCCTATGATGTTTCTTCCCCCATCTACTCTCTTGTAATGGATTGAGTTTTCCCTTTGAAGTTATCTTATCGGATTGAGTCTTTAAAGATTTGAGAACACTTGATGTATGTCTTGCCGTGCGTATCTGTGGTGACAATGGGATATCACATGATTCACTTGATGTATGTTTTGGTGATCAACTTGCGGGTTTCCGCCCATGAACCTATGCATAGGGGTTGGCACACGTTTTCGTCTTGATTCTCCGGTAGAAACTTTGGGGCACTCTTTGAGGTTCTATGTGTTGGTTGAATAGATGAATCTAAGATTGTGTGACGCATATCGTATAATCATACCCACAGATACTTGAGGTGACATTGGAGTATCTAGGTGACATTAGGGTTTTGGTTAATTTGTGTCTTAAGGTGTTATTCTAGTACGAACTCTAGGGCTGTTTGTGACACTTATAGGAATATCCCAACAGATTGATTGGGAAGAATAACTTTGAGGTGGTTTCGTACCCTACCATAATCTCTTCGTTCGTTCTCCGCTATTAGTGACCTTGGAGTGACTCTTTGTTGCATGTTGAGGGATAGTTATGTGATCCAATTACGATATTATTGTTGAGAGTATTTGCACTAGTGAAAGTATGAACCCTAGGCCTTGTTTCCTATCATTGCAATACCGTTTATGCTCACTTTTACCATTAGTTACCTTGCTGTTTTTATATTTTCAGATTACAAAACTATTATCTACTATCTATATGCCACTTGTATCACCATCTCTTCGCCGAACTAGTGCACCTATACAATTTACCATTGTATTGGATGTGTTGGGAACACAAGAGACTCTTTGTTATTTGGTTGCAGGGTTGCTTGAGAGAGACCATCTTATCCTACGCCTCCTACGGATTGATAAACCTTAGGTCATCCACTTGAGGGAACTTTTCTACTGTCCTACAAACCTCTGCACTTGGAGGCCCAACAACGTCTACAAGAAGAAGGTTGTGTAGTAGACATCAGCCGCCTCCGCGCCTCCATCGCTGTCCGCCTCCACCGCCGTCTCCGGAGAGCTCCGCCACCATGCCGCCCAGAACCGGCATCTCCGGCGCTGCCTGATACGTCTCTGTCGTATCTACTTTTCCAAACACTTTTGCCCTTATTTTGTACTCTAACTTGCATGATTTGGAAGGAACTAACCTGGACTGATGCTGTTTTCAGTAGAATTACCATGGTGTTATTTATTTGCAGAAACAAAAGTTCTCAGAATGACCTGAAACTTCACGGAGCAAATTTTTGGAAAATATAAAAAATACGTGCAAAAGATGAATGCCAGGGGCCCACCACCTTTCCACGAGGGTGGGGGCACGCCTGCCCCCCTAGGGCGCGCCCCCTACCTCGTGGGCCCCTTGGAGCTCCTCCGACTCCAACTCCAACTCTATATATTGTGTTTCGGGGAGAAAAAAATAAGAGAGAAGAATTCATCGCGTTTTACGATATAGAGCCGCCACCAAGCCCTAAAACCTCTCGGGAGGGCTGGTCTGGAGTCCGTTCGGGGCTCCGGAGAGGGCAATCCGCCGCCATCGTCATCATCAACCATCCTCCATCACCAATTTCATGATGCTCACCGTCGTGCGTGAGTAATTCCATCATAGGCTTGCTGGACGGTGATGGGTTGGATGAGATTTATCATGTAATAGAGCTAGTTTTGTTAGGGTTTGATCCCTAGTATCCACTATGTTCTGAGATTGATGTTGCTATGACTTTGCTATGCTTTATGCTTGTCACTAGGGCCCGAGTGCCATGATTTCAGATCTGAACCTATTATGTTTTCATCAATATATGAGAGTTCTTGATCCTATCTTACAAGTCTATAGTCACCTATTATGTGTTATGATCCGTTAACTCCGAAGTGACAATAATCGGGATACTTACCGGTGATGACCGTAGTTTGAGGAGTTCATGTATTCACTATGTGTTAATGCTTTGTTTCGGTACTATATTAAAAGGAGGCCTTAATATCCCTTAGTTTTCGTAAGGACCCCGCTGCTACGGGAGGGTAGGACAAAAGATGTCATGCAAGTTCTTTTCCATAAGCACATATGACTATATTCGGAATACATGCCTACATTACATTGATGAACTGGAGCTAGTTCTGTGTCACCCTAGGTTATGACTGTTACAAGATGAACCGCATCCGGCATAATTCTCCATCACCGATCCATTGCCTACGAGCTTTCCATATATTGTTCCTCGCTTATTAACTTTTCCGTTGCTATTGCTATCATCACTACAAAATACCAAAAACATTACTTTTACTACCGTTACCTTTTGCTACCGTTACCACTACTATCATATTACTTTGCTACTAAATACTTTGCTGCAGATACTAAGTTTCCAGGTGTGGTTGAATTGACAACTCAGCTGCTAATACTTGAGAATATTCTTTGGCTCCCCTTGTGTCGAATCAATAAATTTGGGTTGAATACTCTACCCTCGAAAACTGTTGCGATCCCCTATACTTGTGGGTTATCAAGACCATTTTCTGGTGCCGTTGCCGGGGAGCATAGCTCTATTCTTTGAGTCACTTGGGATTTATATCTACTTATCATTATGAAGAACTTGAAAGATCCAAGAACCAAGATTTATCCCTCAACTACGAGGGGAGGTAAGGAACTGCCATCTAGCTCTGCACTTGATTCACCTTCTGTTTTGAGTAAGCTTGCGACACCTAAACCTGCTTCTACTATTCGTTCTAATATGTCGCATGTTATTGATGATGCCACTTCTGCTATGCATGATACTTATGATGAAACTACTTCTATGCTTGATACTACTGTGCCACTTGGTGAATTTCTTGACGAACAACTTGCTAGGGCTAGAGAGATTGAAAATATTGAATCTGATAATACTAATGAAATTGATGATGGAGACTTGCCTGTTATTCCTGAGGGTTATGTTTTTGATAAAGAAGCTTCTTTAGCTATTTTAGCTTGCAAAGATAGATACGAACTTAAGATGTTATTAGCTAAATGGAATAAGCAATCTCTAAATGCTAGGATGAAACTTGACCCTGCTTTTGCTACTTCACCTATCCGTGTTACCGATAAGGATTATGATTCTCTGTTGATCCTGATATAATTACTTTGGTTGAATCTGATCCTTTTCATGGCTATGAATCTGAAACTGTTGTGGCACATCTTACTAAATTAAATGATATAGCTACCCTGTTCACTAATGATGAGAGAACTTGCTACTTTTATATCCTTAAAATATTTCCGTTCTCATTAAAGGGTGATGTTAAGATATGGTTTAATTCTCTTGATCCTGGTTGTGTGCGTAGTCCCCAGGATATGATCTATTACTTCTCTACTAAATATTTCCCTGCTCATAAGAAACAAACTGCTTTAAGGGATATATGTAATTTTGTGCAAATTGAAGAAGAGAGTCTCCCACAAGCTTGGGGGAGGCTTCTCCAATTACTTAATGCTTTGCCTGATCATCCTCTTAAGAAAAATGAAATACTTGATATCTTTTATAATGGACTAACCGATGCCTCCAGAGATTACCTGGATACTTGTGCTGGTTCTGTTTTCAGGGAAAGAACACCGGATGAAGCTGAAATTCTATTGAATAATATGTTGACTGAAAATAATTGGACACCTCCAGAGCCAATTTCCGAGCCTATTCCTAAACCAACTTCGAAGAAGAGGGGTATTCTATATCTCAGTCCTGAAGATATGCAAGAGGCAAAGAAATCTATGAAAGAAAAAGGTATTAAAGCTGAAGATGTTAAGAATTTACCTCCTATTGAAGAAATACATGGTCTTAATTTACCGCCTGTTGAAGAAACATATGATCTCAATCCTTTACCTATTGAAGAAACTCATGGTCTTGATAACCCGACACAAGTAGTAAAGGTAAATTCTCTCTATATATATGATAAAGCTGAAACCCCATTTACTAAGTTTGCTAGCCCATGCTTAGATGAGTTTGATAAATTTATGGCTAAGCAAGAAGACTTTAATGCTTATTTTGGTAGACAATTGAAATACAATTCAAATATGCTTGAACACTTGGGTGATTATATGGCTAATGTCAAAGGTGAACTTAAACTTATTAGTAAACATGCTTCTATGGTTACCACTCAAGTAGAACAAGTACTTAAAGCTCAAAATGATTTGCTCAATGAATTAAATAGTAAGAATAATGATAATGTTGTTAGAGTTATGACTGGAGGTGGTAAAATGACTCAGGAACCTTTGTATCCTCAAGGCCACCCTAAGAGAATTGAGCAAGATTCTCAGAGAAATAATATAGATGCACCTAGTCCTTCTAAAAGGAAGAAAAAGAAAAATGATAGGACTTTGCATGCTTCTAGTGAACCTATTACTGAAACACCTGAGAATCCAAATGATATTTCTATCTCTGATGCTGAAACACAATCTGGTAATGAACCTGAAACCAGTAATAATGTTAATGATAATGTTCATGATGATGCTCAACCTAGTAACGATAATGATATAGAAATTGAACCCGCTGTTGATCTTGATAACCCACAATCAAAGAATCAACGTTACGATAAGAAAGACTTTGTTGCTAGGAAACACGGTAAAGAAAGAGAACCATGGGTTCAGAAACCCATGCCATTTCCTCCCAAACCATCCAAGAAAAAGGACGATGAGGATTTTGAGCGCTTTGCTGAAATGATTAGACCTATCTTTTTGCGTATGCGATTAACTGATATGCTCAAAATGAATCCTTATGCTAAGTATATGAAAGATATTGTTACAAATAAAAGAAAGATACCGGAAGCTGAAATTTCCACCATGCTTGCTAATTATACTTTTAAGGGTGGAATACCAAAGAAACTTGGAGATCCAGGAGTACCTACTATACCATGCTCCAATAAAAGAAACTATGTTAAAACTGCTTTATGTGATCTTGGAGCTGGTGTTAGTGTTATGCCTCTCTCTTTATATCGTAGACTTGATTTGAATAAGTTGACACCTACTGAAATATCTTTGCAAATGGCTGATAAATCAACTGCTATACCTATCGGTATTTGTGAGGATGTGCCTGTCGTAGTTGCAAACGTTACTATTTTAACGGACTTTGTTATTCTTGATATTCCCGAGGACGATAGTATGTCTTATTCTTGGAAGAACCTTTTTGAATACTGCAGGGGCTGTTATTGATTGCACTAAAGGCAATGTCACTTTTCATGTTAATGGTAATGACCATACGGTACACTTTCCGAGGAAACAACCTCAAGTTCATAGTATCAACTCTATTGGAAAAATTCCATCGATTATATTTGGAGGCTTTGAATTTCCTCTTCCTACTGTCAAGAATAAATATGATATTCTTATTATTGGGGACGTTCATATCCCCATTGAGGTAACATAGTGTTATTCGAAATTTCTCTGGTTCCATGTTATTTAGAATGAGTTTGTTAACAAGACCTGATCAACCTTGTTAGTGGATTCCTTTTGATGATCATGATATGGATGAAACTAGAAGGCACGACCTTCTGTACCCTCCTTTTACTTTCTGTTATTTATATTAAATAAAATAAAAATATTATTTTTCTGTCTGTTATCTAATTATCCATGCAATATAAAAATACCCCGAAAATAAAAGTTCTCCAAATGCCCTGAAATTTAAATATGATTTTTACTGGAATATTTAGAATATTTTGGCACTGAGAACACAGTAGGGGGTCAACCACCTGCCCACGAGGGTGGAGGGTGCGCCCCCTGCCTCGTGGGCCCATGGTGGCCCTCCTCCACTTATCCTTTCACCCACACACTCCTTCCTCCCCCAAACACGAATATCCAGTTCATACCCGAGTCCAAGCTCGTTTTGTTGCCATTTTCAATCTCCTTGCTCAAAGCACCTCTCACAAAACTGCTTGGGGAGATTGTTCCTTGGTATGTGACTCCTCCATTGGTCCAATTAGTTTTTGTTCTAGTGCTTTATTCATTGCAATTTTTTGCTGCCTAGGTGACCATGTTCTTGAGCTTGCATGTCAAATTTATATGGTTAAAAGTAGTTTTGATGCATGATATAGGCTCTAGGCACTTGTATGAGTAGTTGCTATCAATATTATTGAGTTTGGTTCACTTTTATTTTGAAGTTACTAAAAAATTTCAGAATTTTTCAGAGGAAGAAATATGCTTAGGAAAATGTTCCAGGGTGGTTCTTCAAGGAAGCAAGGACCCAGGCTTGCAATGCGTGATGCTGATGATGAGCCACCAAGAGACGCCCCAGTGCGTCCTTGTGAATGGCCTTCTGAGAACTTTATGGATCGAGCGGGAATTAAGGTAGTATTTAACGCATGTTTGCGTAACGCTGATTGAGGGAGTCCTGGATTAGGGGGTCTCCGGACAGCCGGACTATCTCCATTGGCCAGACTGTTAGACTATGAAGATACAAGATTGAAGACTTTGTCTCGTGCCCGGATGGGACTCTACTTGGCGTGGAAGGCAAGCTAGGAAATACGGATATGGATATCTCCTCCTTTGTAACCGACCTTGTGTAACCCTAACCCTCTCCGGTGTCTATATAAACCGAAGGGTTTTAGTCCGTAGGACAACAATCACAACATACAATCATACCATAGGCTAGCTTCTAGGGTTTAGCCTCTCTGATCTCGTGGTAGATCTACTCTTGTACTACCCATATCATCAATATTAATCAAGCAGGACGTAGGGTTTTACCTCCATCAAGAGGGCCCGAACCTGGGTAAAACATCGTGTCCCCTGCCTCCTGTTACCATCCGGCCTAGACGCACAGTTCGGGCCCCCCTACCCGAGATCCGCCGGTTTTGACACCGACATTGGTGCTTTCATTGAGAGTTCCTCTGTGTCGTCATCGTTAGGCTTGATGGCTCCACCTATCATCGATAGTGATGCGGTCCAGGGTGAGACTTTTCTCCCCGGACAGATCTTCGTATTCGGCGGCTTTGCACTGCGGGCTAATTCGCTTGGCCTTCTGGAGCAGATTGAAAGCTACACCCCTGGCCGTCAGGTCAGATTTGGAAGTTTGAACTACACGACCGACATCCGCGGAGACTTGATCTTCGACGGATTCGAGCCACAGCCGAGCGCACCGCACTGTCGCGATGGGTATGACCTAGCTCTGCCGCCGAACAGTACCCCAGAGGCCGCGCCCGCATCAGCTTCGACCCTTAGCTCGGAGCCAACTGCGCCAATCGAGGATGGGTGGTTAGACACCACCTCAGGGGCTGCAGTCTCAATGGCGATCGAGCCAAACACCAACATAATCCTCTGCGCATCCCGTGACTCCAAGGCGCCAGACTCTTTTCCGGACTCCGAACCATCCGCGCCCCTGCCAATCGAATCCGATTGGGCGCCGATCATGGAATTCACTGCCGCGGATATCTTTCAGCACTCGCCCTTCGGCGACATTCTGAATTCACTAAGGTCTCTCTCTTTGTCAGGAGAGCCCTGGCCGGACTATGGCCAACAGGATTGGGATGCAGACGACGAAGAAATTCGACGCCCACCCACCACCCACTTTGTAGCCACTGTCGATGATTTAACCGACATGCTCGACTTCGACTCCAAAGACATCGACGGTATGGACGACGATGTAGGAGACGAACATGAACCAGCGCCCATAGGGCACTGGAAAGCCACCTCGTCATATGACATATACATGGTGGATACACCCAACGAAGGCAATGGCGACGAGATAGCGGAGGATGACCCCTCCAAGAAGCAACCCAAGCACCGAAGTCAGCAGCGCCGCTCTAAGTCCTGCCAAAGCAAAATTGGTGATACCGGCACAGGAGATAATAACACTCCGGATAGTGCCGAAGACAACAACAATCCCCTCCAGCAAGATTTATAGCAAGAGGATGTAGGAGCCAGCTCTCCTGAGAGAGCGGCAGACGGAGAGGAGGAGGATGACAATTACATCCCCCCTCCGAAGATGAGGAAAGCCTCGGTGACGATGAATTCGCCGTCCCAGAAGATCCCGTCGAACAAGAGCGCTTCAAGCGCCGGCTTATGGCCACGTCAAATAGCCTGAAGAAAAAGCAGCAGCAGCTTCAAACTGATCAAGATCTGCTAGCTGACAGATGGACTGAAGTCCTCGCGGCCGAGCAATATAAACTCGAATGCCCCTCCAAGAATTACCCAAAGTGCAGGTTACTACCCCGACTAGAGGAAGAAGCGTATGATACGGCTGATCGGCCACCTCGCGGTCGCGATAGAGAGGCATTCCAGCCAAAAGCTCAGCCTCCACCCCGACGCCATTCGAATAAAAAGGCATGGGGAGATACGCCAGACCTGCGAGACATATTGGAGGACAAAGCAAAGCATGCAAGATCGATCTACGGATCATGACGGCGCACTAATCTGCGAGACGATAAACGTCACGCCAGATACAGTAAAAGCAAATCTGGCCGGGCCGAACACAGCGGGCAAGACCCATTCGAGCTGCGTCGTGATATAGCCCAATACAGAGGCGTCGCACACCCCTTATGCTTCACAGACGAAGTAATGGAACATCAATTCCCAGAAGGTTTTAAGCCTGTAAATATTGAATCATACGACGGCACAACAGATCCCGCAGTATGGATTGAGGATTTCCTCCTCCACATCCACATGGCTCGCGGTGATGACTTACACGCTATCAAATACCTCCCACTAAAGCTCAAAGGACCAGCGCAGCATTGGCTTAAAAGCTTGTCAGCGGAATCCATTAGCTGTTGGGAAGATCTGGAAGCCGCATTCCTCGACAACTTTCAGGGCACTTATGTGCGACCACCAGACGCCGATGACTTGAGCCACATAATTCAGCAGCCAGAAGAGTCGGCTAGGCAATTCTGGACTCGGTTCCTTACAAAGAAAAATCAAATCGTCGACTATCCGGATGCGGAGGCCTTAGCGGCTTTCAAACACAACATCCGATATGAGTGGCTAGCCCGGCACCTTGGTCAGGAAAGCTGAAATCTATGGCAGCTCTCATAACGCTCATGACCCGCTTTTGTGCGGGAGAAGACAGCTGGCTGGCTCGCAGTAATAACATATCAAAGAACCATGGTACCTCAGATACCAAGGACGGCAATAGCAGGTCACGTCGCAACAAACATAAGGCCACATTAACAGCGAAAATACTGAGGATACGACAGTCAATGCCGGATTCAAAGGCTCTAAACCCGGTCAGCGGAAAAAGCCATTCAAACAAAGTACGCCGGGTCCGTCCAGCTTGGACCGTATAGTCGATCGCTCGTGTCAAATAAACGGCACCCCAGACAAGCCAGCCAATCACACCAACAGGGATTGTTGGGTGTTCAAGCAGGCCGTCAAGTTAATTGCCGAAAACAAGGACAAGGGGCCGCATAGCGATGACGAGGAGGAGCCCCGGCAGCCGCACACCAGAGGGCAGAAGAGGTTTCCCCCGCAAGTGCGGACGGTGAACATGATATACGCGACCCACATCCCAAGAGGGAGCGGAAGCGTGCGCTCAGGGACGTATATGCGTTGGAGCCAGTCGCCCCAAAGTTCAACCCTTGGTCCTCCTGCCCGATCACCTTTGATCGCAGGGACCACCCCACTAGTATCCGTCATGGCGGATTCACCACACTGGTCCTAGACCCAATCATTGACGGATTTCACCTCACTCGAGTCCTTATGGATGGCGGCAGCAGCCTGAACCTGCTTTATCAGGACACAGTGTGCAAAATGGGTATAGACCCCTCAAGGATCAAACCCACAAAAACGACCTTGAAGGGCGTCATTCCAGGTGTGGAGGCCCATTGCACAGGCTCAGTTACACTGGAAGTGGTCTTCGGATCCCCGGATAATTTCCAAAGCGAAGAGTTAATCTTCGATATAGTCACGTTCCGCAGTGGTTATCACGTGCTGCTCGGGCGAACCGCATTCGCTAGATTCAATGCGGTACCACTTTATGCATACCTCAAGCTCAAGATGCCAGGACCTCGCGGAGTTATTACAGTTAATGGAAACAAAGAGCGCTCTCTCCGAACAGAGGAGCACATCGCGGCCCTCGCAGCAGAAGCACAAAGCAGCCTCTCAAGGCAACCAACCAGTTCGGCGCTTCAAAGCCCGGACACCTTCAAGCGCGCTCGGGGCAATCGGCAAATAGACCGCCTGGCGCGATCTCGCGTAGCAATACGGCGGCCACCCCAATCCCAGCCCAACGGCGAAATTCATGCCGCGCGTACATAATTACGCATTAAAAATACCATGGGCACAGGTGGGGAGGGGGCACAACTGCGGCACGCCCCAAAACGCAGCCTAAACCGCACTAGGGGCTTCCTGTTTGGTTATTTTTCTTTTTTCTTTCAGGACCTTAATCTCTGGAAACACGGTCCGGCAGCACTATTGCCAAACACATGATGCAGCAACCAAGGAGGCAGACAACTACGTCATACCACGGAATTCCAAGGTTGATTACAGTAATGAGTGAAATATTCAATTTAATATCATTCCTCAGCTTGCCCTTGGAAGGGACATAGTCCTACTCTTTGCTTATCGCACTATCTGTATCACTCTGCTTTAACGCAATTTTTTAATAAACAATGCATGACATTATGACTATTATTGCATTCTTGTTTTATATATATATATATATATATATATATATATATATGTGTGTGTGTGTGTGTGTGTGTGTGTGTGTGTGTGTGTGTGTGTTCATTAATGACGCCTTGCAACCGTACACTCTGGTACGGCCAATACACCAGGGGCTTACGTACCCCACAATATGGTGTGAAAAGTCCGAACACTTTCACAAGTGCGGCACCCCGAACTTATAGCATTATATGCATCAGCTCCGAATCATGTCTTTGGTCAAATGTTGGGTTTGCCCCGCTCCTATGTTTTGGTACCTTACGTTCCGCTCTATCGGCTAAGGTAGCGCTAGGAGAACTACTGCAATTGTGCCCCGGTTCTGTTGGGCTTAGCACCTCAGTAGAGAAAGCTAAAACTGTCTGTCATGATAAGGCGAGAGACTGGTCACTGTTCGGCGAGGTTTTTCGAGTCCCTAAAGACTTATGCCGCTTAGGGCGAGGGGCCGGCCATGTCCGGCTTACAGGCCTGTATCACGCCCCGAATTCGGCCTTCCGAATACCAGGGGCTTCGCCAAAATTTAAAATTATAGAATTCTATGGCTAAGTGAGAGTGATAAAGCATTATTAGTCCGGTTGCCTTGTTCGTTGTGCTGAGCACCTCCCTCGAAGGACCCAAATATGGGAACAAGAGTGCTCAAGTTTATCCCGAACACCCCAGCACTCGTGGCATGGGGGCAGAAGCCAAGGACTAGCCATCTCTCAGATTGGATAAACGGCCAAACAGAAGGTAATATTTTAAATTCACACAAGCATTGCATAGCGCATATGAAACAACTTTTCATCATACAGGATCAGACGCGCAAGTTTACTCAAATATTACATCCTTTGAACATTCGTCCGCTACAAGATGGGCACCCTTCAGGACACCCTCATAATAAATTTCGGGGGTACGATGCTCCTTGCCCTGCGGTGGCCCTTCCTTGATCAGCTTCACAAGGTCTAGCTTGGCCCATTGCACCTTCACACGGGCGAAAGCCCAGCGTGCACCTTCGATGCAGACGGACCGCTTGATGACCTCCAGCCGTGGGCAGGCATCCACAAGCCGCCTCACCAGGCCGAAGTAGCTATTCGGAAGGACGTCGCCAGGCCACAGCCGGACTATAAGGCCCTTCATGGCCTATTCGGTCGCCTTGTGCAGCTCGACCAGCTGCTTTAGCTGGTCGCTCAGAGGCATTGGGTGCTCGGTCCCAGTATACTGAGACCAGAACAGCTTCTCCGTTGAGCTTCCCTCCTCAGCCTAGTAAAACTGCGCGGCATCCGACATGCTGCGGGGCAAATCTGCGAATGCTCCTGGAGAGCTCAGAATTCGGGTAAGTAATCGGTAATTTACTTTTACATGCTTGCTCTGCATATAGAATGCCTTACCCGCCGCTATCTTCTTCATTGCGGCGATCTCCTGGAGGGCCTTCTGGGCCTCGGCCTTGGCACTCTTTGCGCTCTCAAGGGCCACAGCAAGCTCAGACTCTCGTGTCTTTGAGTCAAGCTCCAACGCCTCGTGCTTCATCACGAGAGCCTGGAGCTCTTGCTGCAGCTCGCCCACACGAGCCTCTTGTTTTTCCCGCTCGATGTGCTCCTTGGCCGCTTTATCTTCGGCCTTGGTTAGCGCTTGCTTCAGGGTCGCCACCTCGGTCGTGGCCCCTGGCAAACATACGATGATCCTGTCATTTTGCAATCGTGTCCTCTTTTATATACACATATCTATAGACAGGGTATTACTTACCCCTGTTCTCCTCGAGCTGCCTCTTGGCAAGGCCGAGCTCTTTCCTGGACCCCTCGAGGTCTTGCTTCAGTAAGGCGACCTCCGCAGTCAGTGTAGCGGAAACCAGCAGTGAAGCCTGCATACGCATATTGACATACTTATATTAGACTCCTGCGATATTATTTGATCCTCTGTTCGGCTTTTGTTTGTGAACACCGAACAAAGCATCAGGGGCTACTGTCTATGCGGTAATATTTCTACTACATTTTAAAACACTTACCTCAAAGCCTGTTAGAAGGCTGGCACAGGCTTCAGTCAATCCGCTCTTGGCGGACTGAACCTTCTGGATCACCGCACTCATGATAGTGCGATGCTCCTCGTCGATGGAAGCGCTGCGAAGCGCTTCCAGCAGATTGTCCGGTGCCTCTGGATGGACAGAGGTCACCGGCACATGTGTCTTGCCCCTCTTAGAAGGAGCCCGCCTGCCCGAGCCCGGAACCGCTGGAGGGTCCGGCGCGGTGTTCGACTGAGGGCCGAACTCGGAGCTCTCGGGGGCCCCATCCCCTTGGCTCCCGGAGTCCGGAAGGTCGCCTTGAGGCGCCTCCGGGACTATCTCCCCTCGATCCGGTGCCTCTTCAGACAACACCTCAGCGTCGTCGGCAGGATGAGGGGAGGTGGCGGTCGGGACTGGATCTCTATCCATGTCCGACAAGCCCAAGGAGCCGTCCGATGATACCTCGATATTGGCTCATGGCGGCTTGCATAATCATGTTCGTCGATTAGGGAAAACAGTGTGACAAAGGAATTCCATGAGTTACTCTGGTATCCGAACACTTACGATCTCCCCGGGGGCTTGGCCCTGGGCAACCACTCGTCTTCGCCTTCGTCGGTGGCGGTGGAACTGTCCGGAAGGAGAGTCCTTCCCTTCTTGGACCCTCCGGCCTCCCTGGTTGGGGCGGCCTTCCTTTTCTTGTCTCCCCCAGTCGGTGGGGGAGCATCTTCTTCTTCTTCTTCCTCGTCTTCGGGGGAAGAGTGCGCCATAGAGTCATCGGACGGTGAGTCCGACGATGCCTGGTGCCGGGAACTCTTTCGGGTTCCCTTGGCCTTCTTGGTCTTCTCCGGCACCGTATAAGGGGCCGTGTCAACATCTTCGCCAGTAGAGCATCAGCAGGGCCTTCAGGCAAAGGAGCCGTACAGTCGATCTGTCCGGCCATCTTCTACCAGTCCTGTCAAAGGTACGGGAGTTTAGATCCCGCATAGAGTCAATCTATAAAAAAATAAGTATCCTGTGAAAGGTAAAGCAGCTTACCGCACTGGCTTGGCGCTTTGCGCTGAATCTGCGATCCTCAGTAATAGGAGGGGGGACCTCGACACTTTTGAACAGCACCCTCCAGGCATCTTCATGAGTCATGTCGAAGAGCCTGTTCAGAATTCGGTGCTGCGTCGGGTCGAACTCCCACAAGTTGAACTCACGTTGTTGGCACGGGAGGATCCGGCGGATGAGCATAACTTGGACTATGTTGACAAGCTTGAGCTTTTTGTTCACCATGTTTTGAATACATGTTTGGAGTCCGGTCAGCTCTTCCGAACTACCCCAGGACAGGCCCTTCTCTTTCTAGGAGGTGAGCCGCATGGGGATGCCAGATCAGAACTCGGGGCCACTGCCCATATAGGGTCGCGCGGCTCGGTGATGTAGAACCACCCTGATTGCCACCCCTTTATGGTTTCCACAAAGGAGCCCTCGAGCCATGTTACGTTGGGCATCTTACCCACCATGGCGCCTCCGCACTCCGCCTGGCGGCTGCCCACCACTTTTGGCCTGACATTGAAGGTCTTCAGCCATAAGCCGAAGTGGGGCTTGATGCGGAGGAAGGCCTCGCACACGACGATAAACACCAAGATGTTGAGGACAAAGTTTGGGGCCAGATCGTGGAAATCCAGGCCGTAATAGAACATGATCCCCCGGACGAATGGATGGAGAGGGAATCCCAGTCCGCGGAGGAAATGGGTGAGGAATACTACCCTCTCATGGGGCCTGGGGGTGGGGATGAGCTGCCCCTCATCTGGGAGCCGGTGCGCGATGTCGTCGGGCAGGTATCCGGCTCTCCTCAGTTTCTTGATGTCTCCCTCCATGACGGAGGAGACCATCCACCTGCCTCCCGCTCCGGACATGGTTGGAGAAGGTTGAGGTGGGAAGAGCGGACTTGAGCGCTAGAGCTCGAGTGTGCGAAAACGGATGAGCAAAGGAGGAAGAAGGCGTGGATAGAAAGGTGAATCCTTATCCCTTTATATGGGCAGACAAAGCTAAGCGTCCCCACTTGCCTGGTAAAACTCGCTTATCCCCCAAGCGCCGCAGTTGATGGCGCGGTTGGGTTACCCATGCCCGTATTGATGAGAATCCCGTAATAAGGGGACACGATCTCTGCTTTGACAAGACGTGTTGAAAAACTGCCTCGCGTTATGTGAGGGGCTGGTTAAAGGGAATGATTCGAATAATCACCGGGCCATGACATAACGTCATGCTGCCAAAACAAGCCAGCAAATTAGATCTGTGAAAATATTATTCTCGTATTCAAATTCTTCTGTGATGTGTGAATGTGGAACTTATTTTGCAGGGTCGGACGCTATCCTCGTATTCAAATTCTTCTGTGATGTATTCGGAGAAGGAACCCGCCTTGCAATGCCAAAGACAATACTACGCGCCGGACTCATCGTCATTGAAGCCTGGTTCAGGGGCTACTGAGGGAGTCCTGGATTAGGGGGTCTCCGGACAGCCGGACTATGTCCATTGGCCGGACTGTTAGACTATGAAGATACAAGATTGAAGACTTCGTCTCGTGCCCGGATGGGACTCTACTTGGCGTGGAAGGCAAGCTAGGCAATACGGATATGGATATCTCCTCCTTTGTAACCGACCTTGTGTAACCCTAACCCTCTCCGGTGTCTATATAAACCAAAGGGTTTTAGTCCGTAGGACAACAATCACAACATACAATCATACCATAGGCTAGCTTCTAGGGTTTAGCCTCTCTGATCTGGTGGTAGATCTACTCTTGTACTACCCATATCATCAATATTAATCAAGCAGGACGTATGGTTTTACCTCCATCAAGAGGGCCCGAACCTGGGTAAAACATCGTGTCCCCTGCCTCCTGTTACCATCCGGCCTAGACGCACAGTTCGGGACCCCCTACCCGAGATCCGCCTGTTTTGACACCAACACTGATCTTGTGAGCTTCGAGGAAGAGAAGTGCAGCCAGTATCACAATCTCACTAGTTCCTTTGTGAGGAGGTTTGAATTTTCATCTTCACGTAATTCTCCAACTGTCCTGTTTGATCTTTATGAAAATTCTTACACTATGGACTTAGAGGATTTTACCACTGCTTGGAAACTTCCACAATGGGGTAGTATAAGGGATCCTCGCAAATCTGAATTTAGAGATTTTCTTGCTAGCATAACTGTGGGAGAATCTAGAGATATAACACAAGCTACCATAGGGAGCATTCACTTTCCTGCTATACATTATTTTTCTCTCTTCATAGGTAGATGCATTAATGGTAAAGATGAGGCATGTCACATGTGTGTCTCTGACCTCAATATTCTTAGGAGTGCTGTGTTAGGAGATAAATCTTATAATTTGGGAGCCATTGTTGCACATAGGTTGCATCTTAATAGATTTAATGGAGATTTCTTTGGTGGAATTTATGCAACCCGCATAGCTAGTTTTCTTGGTATAGCCATACACGAAGATGATATTGAATTACCCCCTGCTTACCTAGACTTTCATGCTATGGTTCACCACCAGTTTGTCGAGAGGAATGAATCACCTCTCAAGTATCGACTAATCTTTGATAGACATCGTGCTGTCCATATTACTCTCCTTGATCCTGCCTTCTTTGATCATCAGGCAAAAGGAAGATATGTTATTACCATAGAGGAGGCAGATGAGTACGAGAGGAGAGTGGAGGCTGCTTGTCGCCACGCTGCAGCTCAGGAGGCGATAGCCGCTGCATCTCAGTACGACCCTAGCTACTATTATGGATATCCGCTAGGCCAGCCGTGGCCATAGACCAACTTAGGCCAAAAGCCTAAGCTTGGGGGAGTACGTATTTCCCACCAACATTACATTTATGTTCACACACTCATTGCTAGATGTCGGTGCTCATACTTTTTCATTGTATCATCATGTTAGTTTACTTTCCTTTTTATGCTTTCTTTTTGTGTGTTTAATAAACCTTAAGAAAAACCAAAAAAATTAGTTGTAGCTTTTAATTAGTTTACTTTCAATGCTTGTAGTAGTAATTGAAAAAAAGAAAACCCAAAAAGATTTCCTGTTCTTCTTTTACTTGTTGGGAGCTCTCCCGTGTAAATAGTTTTATTTCTTTTCTTTTCTTTGGGGGTCAATAGGAAAAGACCATAATTAAATTGTTGAAGTGGCTCTTGTATGCATAATTGTTGATCTGACAAAAGAGCCCATATTTCCTTGTCTTCTCTTGTTCATTGAATGCCTGCAGATTCCAGCTTAATCCAATGCACGTGCACTATTATTATTATTCACATCGTTCAGTCATGCAAGTGAAAGGCAATTATGACGATATATGATGGACTGACTGAGATGAGAAAAGCTGGTATGAACTCGACCTCTTTTGTTTTTGTAAATATGATTAGTTCATCGTTCCCGATTCAGCCTATTATGAATAAACATGTTTGCAATGACAACTAGAGATCATAGTTTCTTGTGCCATGCTTGATTAGCTATGAGTTATAATGGTTTACCTTGTGTGCCAACATGCTATTGAAATGGTTATGATGTGGTATGATAGGGTGGTATCCTCCTTTGAATGATTTAAGTGACTTGACTTGGCGCATGTTCACGCATGTAGTTGAAACAAAATCAACATAGCCTTCATGATATTTATGTTCATGGTGGATTATATCTTACTCATGCTTGCATTCGGTGTTGATTAATTTTAATGCATGTTCATGACTGTTGTCGCTCTCTAGCTGGTCGCTTCCCAGTCCTTTGCTAGCCTTCACCTGTACTAAGCGGGAATACTGCTTGTGCATCCAAACTCCATAAACCCCTAAGTTATTCCACGTGAGTCCACTATACCTACCTATATATGGTATCTACCTGCCGTTCCAAGTAAATTTGTATGTGCCAAACTCTAAACTTTCAAATAAATATCCTGTTTTGTAAGCTCGAATAGCTCATGTATCAACTAGGGCTGTCTGTATCTTCCTTATTAGGCGGGTTATTCTCAAGAGGAGTGGACACCGCTCCTCACTCACGAGAAAGTGTCTGGTCACCGGGATGCCCAGTCCATGCTTTATGCAAACTAAATCAAAATAATTGCAAACAAAACTCCCCTGGGACTCTTGTTACTTGGAGGCACTCGTTGTTTCGAGCAAGCCATGGATTGATGCTTGTTGGTGGAAGGGGGAGTATAAACTTTACCATTCTGTTTGGGAACCGCCTATAATGTGTGTAGCACGGAAGATATTGCCATCTCTTGGTTGTTATGTTGACAATGAAAGTATACCGCTCAAAATATTATTCACCTCTATTTCAAAACCGAGCTCTGGCACCTCTACAAATCCCTGCTTCCCTATGTGAAGGGCCTATCTATTTACTTTTATGCTGAGTCATCATCCTCTTATTACAAAGCACTAATTGGAGAGCACCGCTGTCATTTGCATTCATTACTGTTAGTTTACATTGAGTATGACTTGACTGGATCTCTTTTATCATGAATTACAATGTCTAGTCAGTTCTTGATCTTTAAAGGTGCTCTGCATTTATGTTTTGCGGTCTCAGAAAGGGCTAGCGAGATACCATCTTGTTATATCATATTATGATTGTTTTGAGAAAGTGTTGTCATCCGAGATTTCTTATTATTGCTCGCTAGTTGATTATGCTATTGATATGAGTAAACTTGAGACCTAAGCATTATTGCGCAATGTGGTTAGTTATAATTTTTGCTAAAACTTGAATGCTAGCTTTACATATTTACAACAACCAGAGCAAACAGAGTTTGTAAAAGTTTTTCTTTACCACTTTCAATTTGTCAACTGAATTGCTTGAGGACAAGCAAAGGTTTAAGCTTGGGGGAGTTGATACGTCTCCGTCGTATCTACTTTTCCAAACACTTTTGCCCTTGTTTTGGACTCTAACTTGCATGATTTGAATGGAACTAACCCGGACTGACGCTGTTTTCAGCAGAATTACCATGGTGTTATTTATGTGCAGAAACAAAAGTTCTCGGAATGACCTGATCCTTCACGGAGCAACTTTTTGGAAAATATAAAAAATACCTGCAAAAGATGAAGGCCATGGGGCCCACCACTTTCCCACGAGGGTGGGGGGCGCGCCCCCCTACCTCGTGGGCCCCTGGAGCTCCTCCGACTCCAAATCCAACTCTATATATTGTGTTTCGGGGAGAAAAAAATAAGAGAGAAGAATTCATCGTGTTTTACGATACGGAGCCGCCGCCAAGCCCTAAAACCTCTCGGGAGGGCTGATCTGGAGTCTGTTCGGGGCTCCAGAGAGGGGAATCCGTCGCCATTGTCATCATCAACCATCCTCCATCACCAATTTCATGATACTCACCACCGTGCGTGAGTAATTCCATCGTAGGCTTGCTGGACGGTGATGGGTTGGATGAGATTTATCATGTAATTGAGTTAGTTTTGTTAGGGTTTGATCCCTAGTATCCACTATGTTATGAGATTGATGTTGCTATGACTTTGTTATGCTTAATGCTTGTCACTAGGGCCCGAGTGCCATGATTTCAGATCTGGACCTATTATGTTTTCATCAATATATGAGAGTTCTTGATCCTATCTTGGAAGTCTATAGTCACCTATTATGTGTTATGATCCGTTAACCCCGAAGTGACAATAATCAGGATACTTACTGGTGATGACCGTAGTTTGAGGAGTTCATGTATTCACTATGTGTTAATGCTTTGTTCCAGTAGTCTATTAAAAGGAGGCCTTAATATCCCTTAGTTTCTGTAAGGACCCCGCTGCCACGGGAGGGTAGGACAAAAGATGTCATGCAAGTTCTTTTCCATAAGCACGTATGACTATATTCAGAATACATGCCTACATTACATTGATGAACTGGAGCTAGTTCTGTGTCACCCTAGGTTATGACTATTACATGATGAACCGCATCCATCATAATTCTCCATCACCGATCCATTGTCTACGAGCTTTCCATATATTGTTCTTCGCTTATTTACTTTTCTGTTGCTATTGCTATCATCACTACAAAATACCAAAAACATTACTTTTACTACTGTTACCTTTTGCTACCATTACCACTACTATCATATTACTTTGCTACTAAATACTTTGCTGCAGATACTAAGTTTCCAGGTGTGGTTGAATTGACAACTCAGCTGCTAATACTTGAGAATATTCTTTGGCTCCCCTTGTGTCGAATCAATAAATTTGGGTTGAATACTCTACCTCAAAAACTATTGCGATCCCCTATACTTGTGGGTTATCACCGCCCCGTCCTACTCCGGCCACCAGGAGGATGAATTCCGGCGGGATCCACAGCGAACCTCGGATTCTGTCGTGGAATTATCACAATAGATGTCCTAGCGAAAGGACTTAGTCATAGGGCCATCGCAACTAGGATGCTTAAAGGGGTTAATCGGGACAAAGGACACGAGAGGTTTTATACTAGTTCGGCCCCTTGCAATGAAGGTAAAAGCATACGTCTAGTTGTGTTGATATTGCTGGGGTTTCGATCACCAAGAGTCTAGTTCCCCGGCTTGGTTATCGATCTCTTGTTTCTAGCCCTAAGCCGCCACCGGGTCGTCCCCTTATATACACGGGTTGACGCCTGGTGGCCTACAGAGTCCCGGCCGGCTCATAAATCATGTCCGGCTCAGTGACTTCTTTTACATTCCTTTCCTTACAAGTCTTTCCTTACATATGGCGGTTACAATATTGGGCCTTAAGCCGCCTCTAGGCCATTAGGCTTTCTATAAGGTTTAATAACCTATCGCCTTGAATGTCTATTGGGATTCCTTTGTGACTCGCCATTGGGGCTGACCCGGCCCCTCCTGGGCGGGTCATAACTGATAGCTATATCCCCAACATTAGGCCCCAGGTTGATTTGAACTTCGTTCTTGTCAATCTTCAATACTTAGAAAAAATCCATCTATTACTGTTTTGCGAAAGCTTTGTAAACCGCCATGACGTCACCTCCGGATTTTTCTGGAACCCACCACCATGTCATCTTTTTAACGGATCTTTATCTTTAATGCCTTCTCGAAAATCGAGGCGCCTGGGTAGCTGGATAATCATGTTTTGGTCTCCTCGTTTTTCGCGCCCACTTATCAGTCTTCTCCTTATAAATAGGCACGACTATCCTTTCTTCATTCTCCCTCTTTTCCATCGTCTTCTTCCTCTCTCAACCCTTCTATCGCTCGAGCTCCGCCGCCGCCGCAGCGCTCATCGTCGTCCTCAAGCTCGGCCGTTGCATCACCCTGAACTGTGCAGAGAAACGGTGATGACCCTCCGCAACAGATCCGCATCCGTAAGTTCTTGCCTTCTCACACCTTTAGATCTGCATTAGGGTTTGCGAGTTCATCGGTGTTCTTCGCTGTTCTTCCATAGCCTCTCTTGATCAAAAAGGAACACCTAACTCGTGTGGTAGTGGTTTTACACCCATTTTAGATGTTAGTAGATCCCTTTCCTTTGCACAGATACCTTCTTAGAGCTGATGAACTCATCTGGGCTATATTTTTAGGTCTAGGATTTTTTTTAATTTTGAACGGCCATTTGATCCATAGTAATATCCAGAAGTTAAGAAACCTGTTTGTCTCCATACTTAACCAATTCTGCCGCTAGTATTTCTCAAATGTCTGTAGTCATGGCAGCTTACTGTGCGGGCTTACTTTTCCTTATATGACATTAGCCCTTAATTAAGCCGCCATTACACCCCTGTATCATCATCATTTACTTTCACCATATTTATTGAATTGAACCGGCATGTTGCCTTGCTTTCAGTTTGTTTTTGAACACCATGCCGTCCAAAGCGCCGACTGTCTGCAAGTGGGTTCCCTCAACCGTAACTAAGGAAAATTTGAAGGAGTTCTTAAAATGTCATGTCTTATCGTGCACCTTACCCGGACGAAAAACGGCCCAATCCAAGAGATGGCGAAGTCATTGTCTTTACTGACCACATGAATCGTGTCTTTTAACCGCCCGGCTCAAAGTTCTTCAGAGATGTCCTCAATTTTTTCAAAGTCCACCCTCAAGATATCGGGCCCAATTCCATATCCAATATCTGCAACTTCCAAGTACTCTGTGAGGTGTACCTTCAGGAAGAGCCGACCGTGGAACTCTTTAGAGAGTATTTTTATCTGAACCGTCAGAATGAGTGCACCAATGGCCCTAGCCTGGAACTTGGAGGTATCTTAATTCAGCGTCGACAAGGCGCCGTCTTCCCCCTTATAGTCTTGCCAAGTCATCCCAAGGTCTGGAATCAGACTTGGTTTTATTATGAAGACACTTCACCAGCAAATGAGCATCCACTGCCGGGTTACCGCTTGATACATCCATTTTGCATCATGCTTTTATATCGATATTTATTGCATTATGGGCTGTTATTACACATTATGTCACAATACTTATGCCTATTCTCTCTTATTTTACAAGGTTTACATAAAGAGGGAGAATGCCGACAGCTGGGATTCCGGGCTGGAAAAGTAGCAAATACTAGAGACCTATTCTGCACAGCTCCAAAAGTCCTGAAACTTCACGGAAGACATTTTCAAAATATATAATAAATACTCAGCGGAAGAGATTCACCAGGGGGCCACACCCTGCCCACGAGGGTGGGGGTGCGCCCTACCCCCTGGGCGCGCCCCCTACCTCGTGGGCCCCCTGGCGGCCCTCCGGTGGCCATCTTCTACTATATGAAGTCTTTCGATGGAAAAAAATAACAAGCCATCTTCTCGGACGAAACTCCGCCTCCACGAGGCGGAACCAATCTAGGGCTCTGGCGGAGCTGTTCTGCAGGGGAAACTTCCCTTCCGGAGGGGGAAATCATCGCCATCGTCACCACCAATGCTCCTCTCATCGGGAGAGGGGAATCTCCATCAACATCTTCATCAACACCATCTCCTCTCAAAACCCTAGTTCATCTCTTGTATCCAATTCTTGTCTCCATGTCCTGGATTGGTGCTAGTAGGTTGCTAGTAGTGTTAATTACTCCTTGTAGTTGATGCTAGTTGGTTTAATTGGTGGAAGATCATATGTTCAGATCCTATATGCATATTAATACCCCTCTGATTATGAACATGCTTATGCTTTGTGAGTAGTTACGTTTGTTCCTGAGGACATGGGAGAAGTCTTGCTATTAGTAGTCATGTGAATTTGGTATTCGTTCGATATTTTGATGAGATGTATGTTGTCTCTCCTCTAGTGGTGTTATGTGAACGTCGACTACATGACACTTCACCATTATTTGGGCCTAGAGGAAGGCATTGGGAAGTAATAAGTAGATGATGGGTTGCTAGAGTGACAGAAGCTTAAACCCTAGTTTATGCGTTGCTTCGTAAGGGGCTGATTTGGATCCATATGTTTCATGCTATGGTTAGGTTTACCTTAATACTTTTGTTGTAGTTGCGGATGCTTGCAATAGAGGTTAATCATAAGTGGGATGCTTGTCCAAGTAACGGCAGTACCCAAGCACCGGTCCACCCACATACCAAATTATCAAAGTACCGAACGCGAATCATATGAACGTGATGAAAACTAGCTTGACGATATTCCCATGTGTCCGCGGGAGCGCTTTTCTCTATATAAGAGTTTTTCTAGGCTTGTCCTTTGCTACAAAAAGAATTGGGCCACCTTGCTGCACTTTATTTACTTTTGTTACTTTTTGCTCGTTACAAATTATCCTATCACAAAACTATCGGTTACCACTTATTTCAGTACTTGCAGAGAATACCTTGCTGGAAACCGCTTATCATTTCCTTCTGCTCCTCGCTGGGTTCGACACTCTTACTTATCGAAAGGACTATGATAGATCCCCTATACGTGTGGGTCATCAAGACTCTTTTCTGGCGCCGTTGCCGGGGAGTGAAGCGCCTTTGGTAGGTGGAATTTGGTAAGGAAAAATTTATATAGTGTGCTGAAATTTACTGTCACTTGTTACTATGGAAAGTAATCCTCTGAGGGGCTTGTGCGGAGTATCTTCACCCCGACCAGTAGAGCAAAGAGTTGCTCCTCAACCTACTGAACCTACTGAAAATGAAAATGCCTTCTTTGAAATTCCTTCGGGTATGATAAAGAAACTGCTATCTAATCCTTTTTTTGGGAGATGGAACAAAACATCCTGATGAGCATCTAATATATGTGGATGAAGTTTGTGGATTATTTAAGCTTGCAGGTGTACCCGGAGATGTTGTTAAGAAGAAGGTCTTCCCTTTATATTTGAAGGGAGATGCATCAACATGGTATAGGCTATGTGATGATATGGGGTCTTGGAATTACAAATGATTGAAATTGGAATTTCATCAGAAGTTTTATCCTATGCATCTTGTTCATCGTGATCGCAATTATATATATAATTTTTGGCCTCGCGAAGGAGAAATCATCGCTCAAGCTTGGGGGAGGCTTAAATCAATGTTATATTCATGCCCCAATCATGAGCTCTCAAGAGAAATTATTATTCAAAATTTTTATGCTCGGCTTTCTGATAGCAATCGCACCATGCTTGATACTTCTTGTGCTGGCTCTTTTATGATGAAGACTATTGAATTCAAATGAGATTTATTGGAAAGAATTAAACGCAACTCTGAATATTGGGACCTCGACAAAGATAAGGAGTCGGGTATGACACCTAGTTTTGATTGTGTTAAATCTTTTATGGATACCAATGTTTTGCCGTAAATTTAGCACTAAATATGGACTTGACTCTGAGATAGTAGCTTCTTTTTGTGAATCTTTTGCTACTTATGTTGATCTCCCCAAGGAGAAGTGGTTTAAATATCATCCTCCCATAGAAGTAAAAGTAGCTGCACCTATTAAAGTTGAAGAAAATATTGTCACTTATAATGATCCTATTGTTCCTACTACATATGTTGAGAAACCACCTTTCCCTGTTAGAATAAAGGATCATGCTAAAGCTTCAACTGTGATTCGTAAAAGCAATATTAAAACTTATACACCTCATGAGCAAATTAAAGTTGAACCTGATATTGCTATTGTTAAAGATCTCTTGTCTGATAATATTGATGGGCATGTCATTCATTTCCTTGATGAAACTGCTAGAATTGCTAAACCTTGTGCTAAAGATAAAAAGAGACCGGTGGTAGGCATGCCTGTTATTTTTGTTAAAATAGGAGATCATTGTTATCATGGCTTATGTGATATGGGTGCTAGTGCTAGTGCAATACCTTATTCCTTATACAAATAACTTATGCATGATATTGCACCTGCTGAGATAGAAGATATTGATGTCACAATTAAACATGCCAATAGAGATACTATTTCACCAATGGGAATTGTTAGAGATGTCGAAGTCTTGTGTGGGAAAACTAAATATCCTGCTGATTTTCTTGGTTCCCCACAAGATAGCTTTTGTCCCATTATATTTGGTAGACCTTTCCTGAACACTGTTACTGCTACCATAGATTGCAAAAGGGATGTTGTTACTATCGGTTTAGATGATATGACTCATGAATTTAACTTTTCTAAATTTAGTAGACAACACCGTGAAGAACAATTACCTAGTAAGGATGAAATTATTGGTCTTGCCTCTATTGCCGTACCTCCTAGTGATCCTTTAGAACAATATTTGCTAGACCATGAAAATGATATGTTTATGAATGAAAGAAGGGAAATAGAATAAGTATTCTTTAAACAAGAACCTATTCTGAAAAACAATTTTCCTGTTGAAATCCTAGGGGATCCTCCTCCACCCAAGGGTGATCCCGTGTTTGAGCTTAAACCGTTACCTAATACTCTTAAATATGCTTATCTTGATGAGAAAAAGATATATCATGTTATTATTAGTGCTAACCTTTCAGAGCATGAGGAAGAGAGATTATTGAAAACTCTGAATAAGCACCATGCTGCTATTGGGTATACTCTTGATGATCTTAAGGGCATTAGTCCCACTCTATGTCAACATAAAATTAATTTGGAAGAAGATGCTAAACCAGTTCGTGACCATCAACGACGGCTGAATCCTAAAATGAAAGAAGTGGTAAGAAAGGAAATACTGAAGCTCCTTGAGGCAGGTATAATTTATCCCGTTGCTGATAGTCAGTGGGTAAGTCCTGTCCATTGTGTCCCTAAGAAGGGAGGTATTACTGTTGTTCCTAATGATAAAGATGAATTGATTCCTCAAAGAATTATTACAAGTTATAGGATGGTAATTGATTTCCGCAAATTAAATAAGACAACTAAAAAGGATCATTACCCCTTACCTTTTATCGACCAAATACTAGAAAGATTATCCAAACATACACATTTTTGCTTTCTAGATGGTTATTCTGGTTTCTCTCAAATACCTGTGTTAGCCAAAGATCAATCAAAGACTACTTTTACTTGCCCTTTTGGTACTTTTGCTTATAGACATATGCCTTTTGGTTTATGTAATGCACCTGCTACCTTTCAAACATGCATGATGGCTTAATTCTCTGACTTTTGTGAAAAGATTTGTGAGGTTTTCATGGACGATTTCTCTATCTACGGATCTTATTTTGATGATTGCTTGAGCAACCTTGATATAGTTTTGCAGAGATGTGAAGAAACTAATCTTGTCTTCAATTGGGAAAAGTGCCACTTTATGGTTAATGAAGGTATTGTCTTGGGGCATAAAGTTTCTGAAAGAGGTATTGAGGTTAATAAAGCCAAGGTTGATGCTATTGAGAAGATGCCATGTCCCAAGGACATCAAAGGTATAAGAAGTTTCCTTGGTCATGCCGAATTTTATAGGAGGTTCATTAAGGACTTCTCAAAAATTTCTCTGTAATGCCCACAATGCGGTTATATCTCCCACGTGTCGAAGCACGACTTAGAGGCATAACCGCATTGTAAGCAATGTCACAAGTGAGGTAATCTTCACACAACCCATGTAATAAATAAGGGAAAGTGATACATAATTGGCTTACACTCGCCATGTCACACAATAGCATAAATATCATTACATTCATCCAGTTACACTCAAGGTCCGACTATGGAACCAAAATAAAGAACAACCCCAAAAGCGACAAAGTCCCTGATCGCCCCAACTGGCCACCACTACTGATTGTCTGGAAAGGAAACGTAGTATCGTCCTGAGTCCTCATCGAACTCCCACTTGAGCTCAGTCGAATCTCCTGGAGCAGTATCATCGGTCCCTGCATCTGGTTTTGAAGTAATCTATGAGTCACAGGGACTCAGCAATCTCACACCCTCGCGATCAAGACTATTTAAGCTTATAGGAAGGGTAAAAGTATGAGGTGGAGCTGCAGCAAGCGACTAGCATATATGGTGGCTAACATACGCAAAAGAGAGCGAGAAGAGAAGGCAAAGGCACGGTCGAGAAACTATGATCAAGAAGTGATCCTAGACAACCTATGTTCAAGCATAACACGAGACCATGTTCTCTTCCCGGACTTCGTCGAAAAGAGACCATCACGGCCACACACTCTGTTGATTCATTTTAATTAAGTTTAAGGTTTTCTACAACCGGACATTAACAAATTCCCATCTGCCCATAACCGCGGGCACGACTTTCGAAAGTTCAAATCCCTGCAGGGGAGTCCCAACTTAGCCCATCACAAGCTCTCATGGTCAATGAAGGATATTCCTTCTCCCAAGACAATCCGACCAGACTCGGTATACTGGTTACAAGACATCTCGACAATGGTAAAACTAAACCAGCAAAGCCACTCGAATGTGCCGACAAATCCCGACAGGAGCTGCACATATCTCGTTCTCAGGGCACAACGGATGAGACTAGCTACGAGTAAAACCAACCCTCAAGTTTCCCCGAGGTGGCCCGCAGGCAGCTTAGTTTGGACCAACACTCAGAGGAACACTGGCCCGGGGGTTTAAAATAAAGATGACCCTTGAGTCCACGAAAGCCAAGGGAAAAGGCTAGGTGGCAAATGGTAAGGTTTGGCCATGCTGGAGGAGTTTTATTCAAGGCGAACTGTCAAGGGGTTCCCATTATAACCCAACCGTGTAAGGAACGCAAAATCAAGGAACATAACACCGGTATGATGGAAACTAGGGCGGCAAGAGTGGAACAAAACATTAGGCATAAGGCCGAGCCTTCCACCATTTACCAACTATATAGGTGCATTAAAATAGACAAGATATAATAATGATATCCCAACAATAAACATGTTCCCACAAGGAACAAACTCCAATCTTCACCTGCAACTAGCAACGCTATAAGAGGGGCTGAGCAAAGCGGTAACATAGCCAAACAACAGTTTGCTAGGACAAGGTGGGTTAGAGGTTTGACATGGCAATATGGGAGGCATGATAAGCAAGTGGTAGGTATCGTAGCATAGGCATAGCAAAAGAGCGAGCATCTAGCAAGCAAAGATAGAAGTGATTTCGAGGGTATGGTCATCTTGCCTGCAAAGTTCTCCGAGTTGACGTTAGCTTGATCCTCGTAAACGTACTCAACGGGCTCCTTGATCATGTACTCGTCTCTCGGCTCTACCCAAGCAAGAACAACAAGCAAAGGGAGACACAATCAACCACGTGCAATGCACAAGCAACATTATGCAAAACATGGTATGGTATGCGGGATGCGGTATGCGATGCATATGCATGTTTCTGAAAGGAATGATTGAACCTGGCCTCAAATTGGAAAACCAAGAGTGCCACTGGAAAGATGAGTTGAATTCGGTCGAAATCGATATAAAGATCACCGGAATCGGATGCACGGTTTGGAAATGACAAGCAAAACAAATATGGCACAGGTCTGCGATTAACAGCACGAGACCATCTAAATGCATCGAGAACAACATGCGAGAGCAATCTAACATAGCAACAAAATACATGTCAGGGATCCACTCAAGATGCTTGACAAAAGATGAACACTGAGCTACGGCTAATTCACTCAATAATAGGTTCAAACAAGCATGGCAAAAGTGCAAAAGATATCAGGTTACAAACTTAGTGAAAATAACATCAAGTCAGGAATTTAACATCAGGAAGCAATGTTTAGAGTACGATAACAACATGCTACAGGAACATATCATGGCAAAGCAATACATGGCATGAAGCTACTCAAAGCATACAACAAAAGTCCCTTACTGACCATAAGCCAAAAGGGATCAGAAAATACAATGGCAACCATGTGAACATAGCAATTATCGTTAACAGATTCAGACTTAGCAGAAAACTGGAACATGGCAAAACAGATATAAAGTAGGCATGATTACGAGCTCGATGCACTCACCACAAAGCATTGCATGACAAACTAAGCATACACCCAGCAAGTAGACATGGCATATAAGCTAAACATGGCAAGAAAAACATCACAGCATGCATGGATCAACTACAACAAGCTCGGCAAAAATGCTTAACATGTAAATATTCTGCCAAGAACATTTTATAGCAAAAGTAGAGCTCGATTGACTCAAGCTAGAGTGCTCCATAATTGCAAACAAAGACATGGATGGATAGAGCACAACAATATCTACAAAACATCCTTACTGATCATTCTCAAAAGAGGCATGGATCACTCTGTATCAACATGAACACATGGCATAAAAATATAAACAGGGCAATGACTTAGAATATTTCTAAGTCCCTGAAATCAGCAACATTGAGAGGGCTGCTTTGCATGCTTGTGCTAGTCACCACAGAGATCACAAAAATACATGGCATACACCCCTATAAAGATGGCACGTCATAGTTCAAAACTCATGTAGAGCTCAAGTTCATAGGAGGCACACATTAATCATGGCAAAAATGACAAAAGTCCAATTACTGATATGAATCTGAAACTAACAGAAACTAACACTCTTCCAACAGCATTTAGGGCATCCAGATGAGCTCAAATGAACATGATGCAATGAGATGTAATGAAGTAATTGTCGAGACGAACATTTTGATATGCTACATGCTCAAAACGGAGCCACGGTTGCAGAGATACGATGCGATGAAAAATGCACAAAATTACTGGGACAGGGGAGAAAGTCAACCGAGATCTAGGGTTTCCAGATCTGGATCGGCCGGTGCACGGAAATCGAGGTTCGTCGTCGGAGTCACTGTTCGCCGGAGAGGGAAACGAGGTGGCCGGAGTCGTGGACGTCGCTGGGGCGGGTCACCAGAGCGGCGAGGGACGGCGAGGGCGGCGTGGCGAAGGGACGGCGGTCGGCGGGGCGGAGCAGCGAGCCGAGGAGGCGGCGCGGGGCGGTCGCCGGTGCGGTGGCGGAGC